>NW_006239139.1:92993-94988 GCF_000226075.1 Solanum tuberosum | reverse complement strand
TTCCTGCTCTGGGGCGCATTTGACCTTTAAAATGGGACGTTTTGGGCGTTAAGGCTAACTGGCTCATTAGCAAAGGTCTTAACGGACGACCACGAAAATTTTTGGCAAAAATTATGTCGGAATTTCAGATCACCAAAAAGTCCATGGAGTATAGCACATTATAATTGGCAAAATGGGGAGTTTACCTGCTCTGTGGCACATTTGACCTTCAAAATGGGACGTTTTGGCCATTAGGTCTAACTGGCCCCATAAATAATCTCTTAACGGACGTCCAAAAAAAATTTTGGCAAAAATTATGTCGAAATTCAGATCACAAAAAGTCAATGGACTATAGTACACGAATATCGCCACAATGGGGGGTTCACCTGCTCTAGGGCACATTTGACTTTCAAAATGGGATGTTTTGGCTGTGAGGGCTAACTGGTTCTAAAGAAAAGCTCTTAACGGACGTTCACAAAAATATTGGGAAAAATTATGTCGGAATTCCAGATCACCAAAAAGTCCTTAGACTATAGCACACAAAAATCGGCAAAATGTGGAATTTACCTGCTCTGGGGAACATTTGACCTTCAAAATAGGACGTGTTGGCAGTGAGGGTTAACTGTCCCCATAGCAAAGGTCTTAACGGACGTCCACGAAAAATTTTGGCAAAAATTATGTCGGAATTTTAGATCACCAAAAAGTCCATTGATAGCACACGTAAATTGGCAAAATGAAGGGTTTACCGTCTTCGGGGATCATTTGACCTTGAAAATGGGACATTTTGGCCGTGACGACTAACTGTCTCCACAGCGAAGGCCTTACCGGACGTCCACGACAAATTTTGGCAAAAATTATGTCGAAATTCAAGTTCACCAAAAAGTTTATGGACTATAGCATAAAAAAATCGGCAAAATGTGGGGGTTTACCTGCTCTGGAGAACATTTTACCTTCAAAATGGGGCGTTTTGGCCATGAGGGCTAATTGGCTCCAAAGCTAAGGTCCAAACGCACGTCCACGAGAAATTTTGGCAAAAATTATGTCGGAATTCTACATCATCAAAAAGTCCCTTGACTATAGCACAAGAAAATTGACGAAATGAAGGGTTTACCTGCTCCGGGGTTCGTTTGACCTTGAAAATGTGTCGTTATGGCCATGAGGGTTAACTGGCTCAATAGCTAAGGTATTAACGGATGTCCAGGAAAATATTGGGCAAAAATTATTTCGGAATTTCAGATCACCAAAAAGTCCATTGACAACTGAAGCACACGAAAATCACCAAAATGAGAGGTTTACCTGCTCTGGGGATCATTTGACCTTCAAAATGGGACGTTTTGGTCGTGAAGTTAACTTGCTCCATAGCTAAGGTCTTAACGGTTCCCTATGAAAAAACTTGGCAAAAATTATGTCGGAATGCCTAATCACCAAAAGGTTCATGAGGTGTTTACCTACTTTGGGGCTCATTTGACCTTTAAAATGGGACGTTTAGTCCGGGAGGGCTAACTGGCTCCATAGCTAAGGTATTAATGGATGTCCATGAAATTTTTTGGCAAAACATAATTCAAGATCACCAAAAAGTAAATGGACTATAGCACACGAAGATTGGCAAAATGGGGGGTTTACCTGCTCTGGGGGTCGTTAGACCTAGAAAATGGTTCGTTTTGGCCGTGAGGGTTAACTGGCTCCATAGCTATGGTCTTAACAGATTTCCACGAAAAATCTTGGCAAAATTTATGTTGGAATTTCAGATCAAGAAAAAGTGCATGGACTGAAGCACACGAAAATCACCAAAATGAGGGATTTACCTTCTCTTGGGATCATTTAACCTTCAAAATGGGACGTTTGGTCCGTCAGAGCTAACTGGCTCCATAGCTAGGGTCATAACGGACGCGGACGTCCACGAAAAAATTTGGCAAAAATTATATCGTAATTCCATATCACCAAAAAGTCAATAGACTATAGCACACGAAGATTGGCAAAATGGGGGGTTTACCTGCTCTGGGGGTCGTTAGACCT
>NW_006239139.1:92454-92718 GCF_000226075.1 Solanum tuberosum | reverse complement strand
TGGCTCTATAGATAAGGTCTTAACGGACGTCCACGAAAATTTTTGGCAAAAATTATGTTGGAATACCAGCTCATCAAAAAGTCCATAGATTATCGCACATGAAAATTGGCAAAATGAGGAATTTACCTACTCTGGGGCTCATTTGACCTTTAATATGAGACGTTTTGTCCGTAAGGGATAAGTGGCTCCATAACTAAGGAATTAAAAGATGTCCACGAAAATTTTTGGCAAAAATTATGTCGGAATTTCAGATCATCAAAAAGT
>NW_006239139.1:92093-92242 GCF_000226075.1 Solanum tuberosum | reverse complement strand
GTCCATTGACTATAGCACACGAAAATTGGCAAAAAGGAGGGTTGACCTGTTCTGGGGTTGTTTGACCTTGTAAATGGGTCGTTTTGGCAGTGAGAGTTAACTGGCTCCATAGATAAGGTCTTAACGGACGTCCATGAAAATTTTTGGCA
>NW_006239139.1:89399-91710 GCF_000226075.1 Solanum tuberosum | reverse complement strand
GGCTAACTGGCTCCACAGCAAAGGTCTTAACGGACGTGCACGAAATTTTTTGGCAAAAAATTATGTCGAAATCCAGATCACCAAAAAGTCCAGCGACTATAGCACACGAAAATCGGCAAAATGGCGGGTTTACCTGCTTCGGGGGTCGTTTGACCTTGAAAATGAGTCGTTTTGGCCTTGAGGGTTAACTGACTCAATAGTTAAGGTATTAACGTATGTCCACGAAAAATTTTGGCAAAAATTATGTCGAAATTCAGATCACCAAAAAGTCCAGCGACTATAGCACACGAAAATCGGCAAAATGGCGGGTTTACCTGCTTCGGGGGTCGTTTGACCTTGAAAATGAGTCGTTTTGGCCTTGAGGGTTAACTGACTCAATAGTTAAGGTATTAACGTATGTCCACGAAAAATTTTGGCAAAAATTAAGTCGAAATTCCAGATCACCAAAATTCCATGGACTATAGCACACGAAAATTGGCAAAATGAGGTGTTTACCTACTCTGGGCTCATAAAACCTTCAAAATAGGACGTTTTGGTCGTGAGGGTTAACTTGCTCCAAATCTAAAGTCTTAACGGTCGTCCATGAAATTTTTTGGAAATAATTATGTCGGAATTCCAGATCACCAAAAGGTCCATGGACTATAGCACATTTGGTCTTCAAAATGGGATGTTTTGGCCGTGAGGGCTAACTGGATCTATAGATAAGGTCTTACCGGACGTCCACAAAAATTTTTTTGGAAAAATTATGTCGGAATTCTAGATCACCAAAAAGTCCATGGACTATAGCACACGAAAATCGGTAAAATGGGGGGGTTTACTTGATCCTGGGCACATTTGACTTTCAAAATGGGACGTTTTTGTCCGTGAGGGCTAACTGGCTCCATAGCTAAGGCCTTAACGGATGTTCACGAAAAGGTTTGGCGAAAATTATGTCGAAATTCTAGATCACCAAAAAGTCCATGGACTATAACACACGAAAATCGGCAAAATTGGGGGTTTACCTTCTCTTGGGAACATTTGACCTTCAAAATGGGTCGTTTTGGCCGTGAGGGGTAACTGGCTCCATAACTAAGGTCTTAACGGACGTCCACGAAAAATTGTGGCAAAAATTATGTCCGAATCCAGATCATCAAAAAGTCAATGGACAATAGTACACGAAAATCGACAAAATGTGGGGTTGACCTGCTCTGGGCATATTTATCCTTCAAAATGAGATGTTTTGAACGTGAGGGCTAACTGGCTCTATAGATAAGGTCTTAAAGGACGTCCACGAAAAATTTTGGGAAAAATTATGTCGGAATTCTAGATCATCAAAAAGTCAATGGACTATAACAAACAAAAATCAGCAAAATGGGGATTTACCTGATCCGTGCAACATTTAACTTTCAAAATGGGACAGTTTGGCCGTGAGGACTAATCGGCTCCATAGCTAAGGCCTGAACCGATGTTCACGAAATGGTTTGGCATAAATTATGTCGAAATTCTAGATCACCAAAAAGTCCATGGACAATAGGACACGAAAATTGGCAAAATCGTAGGTTTACCTGCTATGGGCAACATTTGACCTTCAAAATGAGACGTTTTGGCCGTGAGGGGTAACTGGCTCCATATCTAAGGTCATAACGGATGTCCACTAAAAATTGTTGTAAAAATTATGTCGAAATTTCAGATCATCAAAAAGTCAATTGATAATAGCACACGAAAATCGGCAAAATGGGGGATTGACCTGCTCTTGGCACATTTGACCTTCAAAATGAGACGTTTTGGCCGTGAGGGGTAACTGGCTCCATATCTAAGGTCATAACGGATGTCCACTAAAAATTGTTGTAAAAATTATGTCGAAATTTCAGATCATCAAAAAGTCAATTGATAATAGCACACGAAAATCGGCAAAATGGGGGATTGACCTGCTCTTGGCACATTTGACCTTCAAAATGAGACGTTTTGGCCGTGAGGACTAACTGGCTCCATAGATAAGGTCTTACCGGACGTCCAAGAAAAAATTTGGCAAAAATTATGTCGTAATTCAAGACCACCAAAGAGTTTATTGACTATACCACAGGAAAATCGGCAAAATGAGGGGTTTACCTGCTCTGTGGCACATTTGACCTTTAAAATTGGATGTTTGGTCCGTGAGGGCTAACTGGCTCCATAGTTAAGGTCTTAACGGATGTCCATGAAAAATATTAGCCAAAATTATGTCGGAATAATAGATCACCAAAAAGTCCATGGACTATAACACACGAAAATCGGCAAAATGGGGGATTGACCTGCTCTTGGCACATTTGACCTTCAAAATGGGACGTTTTGG
>NW_006239139.1:87655-89190 GCF_000226075.1 Solanum tuberosum | reverse complement strand
CTCTGGGGCACATTTGACCTTCAAAATGGGATGTTTTGGCCGTGAGGGCTAACTATTTCTATAGATAAAGTCTTAACGGACGTCCATGAAAAAATTTGGGAAAAATTATGTAGGAATGCAAAACACCAAATTGTCTATGGACTATAGCACACGAAAATTGGCAAAATGGGGGGTTTACCTTCTCTGCGGCACATTTAACCTTTAAAATGGGACGTGTTTGCAGTGAGGGTTAACTGTCTCCATAGCAGAGGTCTTAACGGACGTCCACGAAAATTTTGGCAAAATAATGTCGGAATTCTAGATCACCAAAAAGTCCATGGTATAGCACACGAAAATCGGCATAATGGGGGGTTTATCTGTTCTTGGGCACATTGACCTTCAAAATGAGACGTTTTGGTCGTGAGGGATATCTGGCTCCATAGCTAAGGCCTTAACGGACGTCCACGACAAATTTTGCCAAAAATTATGTCGAAATTCCAGATCACCAAAAAGTCCATGGACTATAGCGCATGAAAATTGGCAAAATTGGGGGTTTACCTTCTCTGGGGAACATTTGACCTTCAAAATAGGACGTTTTGGCCATCAGGGCTAACTGGATCCAAATCCAAGGTCTTAACGGACGTCCACGAAAATTTTGGGAAAATTATTGTGGAATTCCAAATCACCAAAAAGTTTATTGACTATAGCACACGAAAATTGGCAAAATATGGGTTTACCTGCTCTGGGCACATTTGACCTTCAAAATGGGACGTGTTGGTAGTGAGGGCTAACTGTCTCCACAGATAAGGTCCTAACGGACGTCCACAAAAAATTTTGGCAAAAATTATGTCGGAATTTTAGATCACCAAAAAGTCTATAGACTATAGCACATTAAAATCAGCATAATGGAGGGTTTACCTGCTCTGGGCACATCTGACCTTTAAAATAGGACGTTTTGGCCGTGAGGGCTATCTGGCTACATAGCTAAGTTTCAACGGATGTTCACGAGAAATTTTGACAAAAATTATGACAGAATTCCAGATCACCAAAAAGTCTGTGGACTATATCACACGAAAATCGACAAAATGGTGGGTTTACTTGATCCGGGGCACATTTTTTACCTGCTCTGGGGTCATTTGACCTTGAAAATGGTTCGTTTTGGCCTTGAGGGTTAACTGGCTCCATAGCTAAGGCCTTAACGGATGTCCACGACAAATTTTGGCAAATATTATGTCGAAATTCCAAATCACCAAAGAGTCCATGGACTATAGCATACAAAGATCGGCAAAATGGGGGGTTTACCTGCTCTGGGGAACATTTGACCTTCAAAATGGGACGTTTTGGCCATGAGGGCTAACTGGCTCCAAATCTAAGGTCTTTACGGTCGTCCACGAAAAATTGTTGCAAAAATTATGTCAGAATTTCAGATCACCAAAAGGTGCATGGATTATAGCACACGAAAATTGGCAAAATATGGGTTTACCTGCTCTGGGCACATTTGACCTTCAAAATGGGACGTGTTGGCAGTAAGGGCTAACTGTCTCCATAGCTAAGGT
>NW_006239139.1:84154-87627 GCF_000226075.1 Solanum tuberosum | reverse complement strand
TGAGGGTTAACTGGCTCCATAGCTAATGTCTTAACAGACGTCCACGAAAATTTTTGGAAAAAATTATGTCGGAATTCCAGATCACGAAAAAGTGCATGGACTATAGCACACAAAAATCACCAAAATGATGGTTTTACCAGCTCTGGGCACATTTGACTTTCATAATGGGATGTTTGGTCCGTGAGGGTTAACTGGCACCATAGCTAAGGTCTTTACGGACATCAACGAAAAATTGTGGCAAAAATTATGTCAGAATTCTAGATCACCAAAAAGTCAATGGACTATAACACACGAATATCGACAAAATGAGGAGTTTACCGGCTCTGGGGCTCATTTGACCATTAAAATGGGACGTTTTGTTTGTGAGGGTTAACTGGCTCCATAGCTAAGGTCTTAACAGACATCCACAAAAAATTTTGGCAAAAATTATGTCAGAATTCCAGATCACCAAATAGCCGATGGACTATAGCACACAAAAATCACCAAAATGAGGGTTTTACCAGCTCTGGGCATATTTGACTTTCAAAATGGGATGTTTGGTCCGTGAGGGTTAATTGGCACCATAGCTAAGGTCTTTACAAACGTCCACGAAAAATTGTTGCAAAATTTATGTCAGAATTCTAGCTCACCAAATAGTCCATGGACTATAGCATACGAAAATTGGCAACATGGGGGGTTTACCTGCTCTGGGATCGTTTGACCTTGAAAATGGGTCATTTTGGCCGTGAGAGTTAACTGGCTCGATACTTTAGGTCGTAAAACACGTACACAAAAAATTTTGGCAAAAATTATGTCGGAATTCCATATCACCAAAAAGTCTATAGACTATTGCACACGAAAATCAGCAAATTGTGGGGTTTACCTGATCAAGGGCTCATTTGACCTTCAAAATGGGACGTTTTGTCCTTGAGGTCTAACGGGATGCATAGCTAAGGTCTTAACGGATGTCCACGGAAAATTTTGGCGAATATTATATCGGAATTCCAGATCACCAAAAGGTCCATGGACTATAGCACACGAAAATTGGCAAAATGCAAGGTTTACCTGCTCTGGGGGTCGTTTCACCTTGAAAATGCTTCGTTTTGGCCTTGAGGGTTAACTAGATCCATAACTAAGGTCTTAACGGACGTCCACGAAAAAATTTGGCAAAAATATATCGAAAATCCAGATCACGAAAAAGTCCATTGACTATGCTTTGGGGCTCGTTTGAACTTGAAAATGCGTTCGTTTTCCCATCGGGACCAACTAACGCCATTAATAAGGTCGTGACGGACGTTCATGAAAAATTATGGCAAAAGAATTTTACAATCTTGTATCACAAAAAATGCATGGACTATAGCTCATGAAAATAGGTAAAATCTGGGTTTTCATGCTTTGGGCTCGTTTGAACTTGAAAATGCACCTGTTTGCCCTCGGGACCAACTAACACCATTAATAAAGTTGTAACGGACGTCAATGAAAATTTTTTGGCAAAACAAAATTTATAATTCTGTTACAACTCAAATCTATGGACTAGCACACGAAAATCGATAAAATTTATTTTTTCTTGCTTTAGGGCTTGTTTGAACTTAAAAATGAGCCCGTTTTTCCCTCGGGACAAACTGGCGCAATTAACTAGGTCGTAGCAGACGTCCATGAAAAATTTAGGCAAAAAAAGGTCCAAAATCCTATCACCAAAAATCTGTGGACTATAGCACACGAAAATAGGTAAAATTTGTGTTTTCCTGCTTTGAGGCACGTTTGAACTTGAAAACGCACCCGTTCATCCCTCGGGACCAATTGACGCCATTATTAAGGTCGTATCCGACATCCATGAAAATTTTTGGCAAAAAAGATTATGTAATCTTGTATTACCGAAAATACATGGACTATAGCACATGAAAATCAGTAAAATCTAGGTTTTCCTGATTTGGGGCTCGTCTGAACTTGACAATGTGCATGTATGCACGTCGGGACCAACGGAAGTCATTAATGAGGTAGTAACGGACGTCTATGAAAAATTTCGGCAAAAAAATTTCACAATCGTATCACTAAAAATCCATGGACTATAGCACACGAAAATCAGTAAAGTTTAGATTTTACTGCTTTAGGCTCGTTTGAACTTGAAAATTCACTATTTTACCCCTCGGGACCAACTGACAACATTAATAAGGTCGTAACAGACATCCATGTAAAATTCCGTCAAAAAAATTTCTAGAATCTTGTATCACCAAAAATCCATTGAGATTAGCACACGAAAATTGATAAAATCTAGTTTTTCTTGCTTTGGGGATCGTTTGAACTTGAAAATGAGCATGTTAGTTATTGGGGAAAAACTAGTGCCATTAATAAGATCGTAACTGACGTCCATTAAAAAATTTCGGCAAAAAAAATTCTCAAATCCTATTACCAATAATCGATGGACTATAGCACAAAAAGTCTATAAAATTGGGGTTTTTCTGCTTTGGGGCTCGTTTGAACTTGAAAATGCGTTCGTTTTCCCATCGGGACCAACTAACGCCATTAATAAGGTCGTGACGGACGTTCATGAAAAATTATGGCAAAAGAATTTTACAATCTTGTATCACAAAAAATGCATGGACTATAGCTCATGAAAATAGGTAAAATCTGGGTTTTCATGCTTTGGGCTCGTTTGAACTTGAAAATGCACCTGTTTGCCCTCGGGACCAACTAACACCATTAATAAAGTTGTAACGGACGTCAATGAAAATTTTTTGGCAAAACAAAATTTATAATTCTGTTACAACTCAAATCTATGGACTAGCACACGAAAATCGATAAAATTTATTTTTTCTTGCTTTAGGGCTTGTTTGAACTTAAAAATGAGCCCGTTTTTCCCTCGGGACAAACTGGCGCAATTAACTAGGTCGTAGCAGACGTCCATGAAAAATTTAGGCAAAAAAAGGTCCAAAATCCTATCACCAAAAATCTGTGGACTATAGCACACGAAAATAGGTAAAATTTGTGTTTTCCTGCTTTGAGGCACGTTTGAACTTGAAAACGCACCCGTTCATCCCTCGGGACCAATTGACGCCATTATTAAGGTCGTATCCGACATCCATGAAAATTTTTGGCAAAAAAGATTATGTAATCTTGTATTACCGAAAATACATGGACTATAGCACATGAAAATCAGTAAAATCTAGGTTTTCCTGATTTGGGGCTCGTCTGAACTTGACAATGTGCATGTATGCACGTCGGGACCAACGGAAGTCATTAATGAGGTAGTAACGGACGTCTATGAAAAATTTCGGCAAAAAAATTTCAGGAATCTTGTATGACCTAAAATCTATTAACTATAACACACGAAAATCGGTAATATGTGGGATTTACCTGCTCTGTGAAACATTTGACCTTCAAAATGGGATGTGTTGGCAGTGAGAGATAACTGTCTCCATAGCTAAGGTCTTAACAGACGTCCACGAAATTTTTGGCAAAAATTATGTCGTAATTTCAGATCACCAAAAAGTCTA
>NW_006239139.1:82134-83973 GCF_000226075.1 Solanum tuberosum | reverse complement strand
TTTTTGCGAAAATGAGTTTGGAAATCCAGATCACCAAAAAGTCCATGGACTATAGTACTCGAAAATCGGCAAGATGTGGGGTTTACCTGCTTTGAGGAACATTTGACCTTCAAAATAAGACATTTTGGCCGTAAGGGATAACTGGCTCCATAGCTAAGGCCTTTACTGGACGTCAACGAAAAAATTTGGCAAAAATTATGTCGGAATTCCATATCACCAAAAGGTTCTTGGGCTATAGTACACGAAAATCGGCAAAATAATGGGTTTACCTGCTCTGGGTTTATTTGACCTTCAAAATGGGACGTTTTGTCTGTGAGGGCTAACTGGCTCTATAACTTAGGTCTTATCGGACGTCCATGAAAATTTTTGGCAAAAATTAGATCAGAATTCTAGATCATCAAAAAATCCATGGACTATGGCGCACGAAAATCGGCAAAATGAGGGGTTTACCTGCTTTGAGGCTCATTTGACCTTGAAAATGGGACGTCTAGGTCGTGAGGGTTAACTTTGTCAATAGCTAAGGTATTAACGGTTGTCCATGAAAAAATTTGGCAAAAATTATGTCGGAATTCCATATCACCAAAAGGTTCTTGGGCTATAGTACACGAAAATCGGCAAAATAATGGGTTTACCTGCTCTGGGTTTATTTGACCTTCAAAATGGGACGTTTTGTCTGTGAGGGCTAACTGGCTCTATAACTTAGGTCTTATCGGACGTCCATGAAAATTTTTGGCAAAAATTATGTCGGAAATCTAGATCACCAAAAGTCCATGGACTATAGCACACGAAGATTGGCAAAATGGGGGGTTTACCTTCTCTTGGGGTCGTTAGACCTTGAAAATGATTCCCTTTGGCCGTGAGGGTTAACTGTCTCCATAACTAAGGTCTTAACGGACGTCCACGAAAATTTTTAGCATAAATTATGTCGGAATTCCAAATCACGAAACAGTGCATGGACTATAGCACACGAAAATTCAAAAACGGGGGGTTTACCTGATCTGGGGTTCATTTGACCTTCAAAATGGGAGGTTTGGTTCGCGAGAGCTAACTGGCTCCATAACTAAGGCCTTACCAGATGTCTACGAAAAAATTTTGCAAAAATTATTTCAGAAATGCAGATCCCCAAAAAGTCCATGGACTATATCACACGAAAATTTGCAAAATGGGGGGTTTACCAGCTTTGGGGGTCATTTGACCTTCAAAATGGGACGTTTTGGTCGTGATGGTTAACTTGCTCCATAGCTAAGGTCTTAACGGTCGTCCACGAAAATTTTTGGCATAAAGTATGTCGGAATTCCAGATCACCAAAAAGTTCAGAGACTATAGCACACGAAAATCGGCAAAATGAGGGGTTTATCTTCTCTGGGGCACATTTTACATTCAAAATAGGACGTTTGGTCCGTGAGGGCTAACTGGCTCCACAGCTAAGGTCTTAACGGATATCCACGAAAAAGTTTGGCAAAAATTATGTTGAAATTCCTATGGATTATAACACACGAAAATAGGCAAAATATGGGTTTACCTGCTCTGGGGCACATTTGACCTTCTAAAAGGTATGTTTTGGCCATGAGGGCTAACTAACTCTATAGATAAGGTCTAAACGAACATCCCCGAAAAATATTGGCAAAAATTATGTCGGAATTCTAGATCACCAAAGAGTCAATGAACTATAGCACACGAAAATTGGCACCATGGGGGGTTCACCTGCTCTGGGGCACATTTGACCTTCTAAAAGGTATGTTTTGGCCATGAGGGCTAACTAACTCTATAGATAAGGTCTAAACGAACATCCCCGAAAAATTTTGGGAAAAATTATGTCGGAATTCTAGATCACCAAAA
>NW_006239139.1:79653-81931 GCF_000226075.1 Solanum tuberosum | reverse complement strand
TTTTGTCGGAAATCCCGATCACCAAAAAGTCCATTGACTATAGCACACGAAAATCGGCAAAATGAAGGGTTTACCTTCTCCGGGGTTCGCTTGACCTTGAAAATGGGTCGTTTCGGCCGTGAGGGTTAACTGGCTAAATAGCTAAGGTATTAACGGATATCCACGAAAAATTTTGGCACAAAATATTTTGGAATTCCAGATCACAAAAAAATCCATGGACTATAGCACACGAAAATTACAAAAATGAGGGGTTTACCTGCTCTGGGGCTCATTTGACCTTCAAAAAGGGACGTTTTGGCCGTGAGAGCTAACTGGGTCCATACCTAAGGTCTTAACGGACGTCCACGAAAATTTTTAGCATAAATTATGTCGGAATTCCAAATTACGAAACAGTGCATGGACTATAGCACACGAAAATTACAAAAATGAGGGGTTTACCTGCTCTGGGGTTCATTTGACCTTCAAAATGGGAGGTTTGGTCCGCGAGAGCTAACTGGCTGCATAGCTAAGGCCTTACCAGATGTCTACGAAAAAATTTTGTAAAAATTATGTCGAAATTGCAGATCCCCAAAAAGTCCATGGACTATAGCACACGAAAATTTGCAAAATGGGGGGTTTACCAGATCTGGGGGTCGTTTGACCTTGAAAATGGGTTGTTTTGGCCGTGAGGGTTAGCTGGCTCCATAGCTAAGGTCTTAACGGACGTCCATATAAATTTTGAGAAAAATTATGCCGGAATTTCAAATCAGCAAAAAGTCCACGAACTATAACACAAGAAAATCGGCAAAATTAGGGGTTTACCTGCTCTAGGGTCATTTGACCTTCAAAATGGGACGTTTTGGTCGTGATGGTTAACTTGCTCCACAACTAAGGTATTAACGGTCATTCACGAAAAAATTTGGCTTAAATTATGTCGGAATTTCAGATCACCAAAAAGTTCATAGACTATAGCACACGAAAATCGGCAAAATGAGGGGTTTATCTGCTCTGGGGCACATTTGACATTTAAAATAGGATGTTTGGTCCGTGAGGGCTAACTGGATCCACAGCTAAGGTCTTAACGGATATCCACGAAAAAGTTTGGTAAAAATTATGTTGAAATTCCATATCACCAAAAAGTCCATGGACTATAGCAAACGAAAATCGGTAAAATGGGAATTCTAGATCACCAAAAAGTCCATCGACTATAGCACACAAAAATAGGCAAAATGGGGGGTTTACCTCCTCCGAGGGTCGTTTGACCTTAAAAATGGGTCGTTTTGGCCGTTAGGGTTAAGTGACTCCATAGCAAAGGTCTTAACGGATGTTCAGAAAAAATTTGGCAAAAATTATGTCGGAAATCCAGATTACCAAAGAGTCAATGAATTATAGCAGACGAAAATTAGCACAATGGGGGGTTCACCTGCTGTGGGGCACATTTGACCTTCAAAATGGTATGAATTTTCCATGAGGGCTAACTGGCTCTATAGATAAGGTCTAAACGGACATCCACGAAAAATTTTGGGAAAAATTATGTCGGAATTCCAGATCACCAAAAGTCCATAAACTATAGCACATTAAAATCGGCATAATGGGGGGTTTACCTGCCTTGGCACATTTGACCTTCAAAATGAGACGTTTTGGCCGTGAGGGTTAACTGGCTCAATAGCTAAGGTATTAACAGATGTACAAGAAAAATTTTGGCAAAAAATATTTCGGAATTCCAGATCACCAAAAAGTCCATGGATTATAGCACACGAAAATCGACAAAATGAGGGGTTATCCTACTCTGGGGATCATTTGACCTTCAAAATGGGACGTTTTGTCTGTGGGGGCTAACTTGCTCCATAAGTTAGGTCGTACCAGACGTCCACGAAAAATTTTGGCAAAAATTATATCGGAATTGCGGATCCCCAAAAAGTCCATTGACTATAGCACACGAAGATTGGCAAAATGGGGGGTTTACCTGCTCTGGGGGTTGTTAGACCTTGAAAATGATTCTCTTTGGCCGTGAGGGTTAACTGTTTCCATAGCTAAGGTCTTAACGGACGTCTACAAAAAAATTTGGCAAAAATTATATCGGAATTGCGGATCCCCAAAAAGTCCATTGACTATAGCACACGAAAATTGGCAAAATGGGGGGTTTACCAGCTCTAGGGTTCGTTTTGGCCATTAAGATTAACTGGCTCCATAGCTAAGGTCTTCATGGACGTCCACGAAAACTTTTGGCAAAAATGAAGTCGGATTTCTACAACACGAAAAATCCATGGACTATAGCACACGAAAATCAGCAAAATGG
>NW_006239139.1:78772-79303 GCF_000226075.1 Solanum tuberosum | reverse complement strand
AAAAAGTCCATGGACTATAGCAAACGAAAATCGGTAATATATGGGGTTTACCTGCTCTGGGGTACATTTAACCTTCAAAATGTGTCAATTTGGCCGTGAGGGCTAACTAGCTCCATAGCTAAGGCCTTAGCAGACGTCCACGACAAATTTTGGAAAAAATTATGTCGAAATTCCAGATCATCAGGAAGTCCATTGACTTTAGCAAACAAAAATCGTCAAAATGGGGGGTTTCCCTGCTCTGGGGAACATTTGACCTTCAAAATGGGACGTTTTGGCCATGAGGGCTAACGGTCTCCAAAGCCAAGGTCTTAACGGACGTCCAAGAAAATTTTTGGCAAAAATTATGTTGGAAATACAGATCACCAAAAAGTCAATGAAATTTAGCACACGAAAATCGGCAAAATGTGGGTTTACCTGCTCTGGGGCACATTTGACATTCAAAATGGGACGTGTTGGCAGTGAGGGCTAACTGTCTCCATAGCTAAGGTCTTAACGGACGTCCACGAAAACTTTTTGCAAAAATTATGTCGG
>NW_006239139.1:78536-78687 GCF_000226075.1 Solanum tuberosum | reverse complement strand
ATGGGGGGTTTACCTTCTCTGCGGCACATTTGACCTTCAAAATGGGACGTTTTTGCCGTGAGGGCTAACTGGCTCCATAGCTAAGGCCTTAATGAACGTCCACGATAAATTTTACCAAAAATTATGTCGAAATTCCAGATCACCATAAAGT
>NW_006239139.1:77647-78504 GCF_000226075.1 Solanum tuberosum | reverse complement strand
GGTTTACCTGTTCTGGGCACATTTGACCTTCAAAATGGGATGTTTTGGCCGTGAGGGCTAACTGGATCCACAGATAAAGTCTTAACGGACATCCATGAAAAAATTTGGGTAAAATTATGTAGGAATCGAGAACACCAAATTGTCCATGGACTATAGCACACGAAAAAGGTCTTAACGGACGTCCACGAAAAATTTTGGGAAAATTATGTCGGAATTCCAAATCACCAAAAAGTTCATTGACTATAGCACAAGAAAATCGGCAATATGTGGGTCTACCTGCTCTGGGCACATTTGACCTTCAAAATGGGACGTGTTTGCAGTGACGGTTAACTGTCTCCATAGCAGAGGTCATAACGGACGTCCACGAAAGATTTTGGGAAAATTATGTCGGAATTCCAAATCACCAAAAAGTTCATTGACTATAGCACAAGAAAATCGGCAATATGTGGGTCTACCTGCTCTGGGCACATTTGACCTTCAAAATGGGACGTGTTTGCAGTGACGGTTAACTGTCTCCATAGCAGAGGTCATAACGGACGTCCACGAAAGATTTTGGGAAAATTATGTCGGAATTCCAAATCACCAAAAAGTTCATTGACTATAGCACAAGAAAATCGGCAATATGTGGGTCTACCTGCTCTGGGCACATTTGACCTTCAAAATGGGACGTGTTTGCAGTGACGGTTAACTGTCTCCATAGCAGAGGTCATAACGGACGTCCACGAAAGATTTTGGGAAAATTATGTCGGAATTCCAAATCACCAAAAAGTTCATTGACTATAGCACAAGAAAATCGGCAATATGTGGGTCTACCTGCTCTGGGCACATTTGACCTTCAAAATGGGACGTTTTGGCCG
>NW_006239139.1:77202-77296 GCF_000226075.1 Solanum tuberosum | reverse complement strand
CATTTGACCTTCAAAATGAGACGTTTTGGCCGCGAGGGTTAACTGGCTCCATAGCTAAGGCCTTAACGGATGTCCACGACAAATTTTGGTAAGT
>NW_006239139.1:76955-77112 GCF_000226075.1 Solanum tuberosum | reverse complement strand
ACGTTTTGGCCGTGAGGGCTAAGTGGCTCCATATTTAAGGTCTTAACGGACGTCCACGAAAAATTTAGGCAAAAATTATGTCAAAATTTCAGAGCACCAAAAGGTCCATGGATTATAGCACACGAAAATTGGTAAAATGGGGGGTTTACCTGCTCTG
>NW_006239139.1:75129-76916 GCF_000226075.1 Solanum tuberosum | reverse complement strand
TGAGGGTTAACTGGCTCCATAGCTAATGTCTTAACAGGAGTCCACGAAAAATTTTGGAAAAAATTATTTCGGAATTCTAGATCACGAAAAAGTGCATGAACTATATAGCACACAAAAATCACCAAAATGAGGGTTTTACCAGCTCTGGGCACATTTGACTTTCAAAATGTGATTTTCGGTCCGTGAGGGTTAACTCGCACAATAGCTAAGGTCTTTACGGACGTCCACGAAAAATTGTGGCAAAAATTATGTCAGAATTCTAGATCACCAAAAAGTCAATGAACTATAGCATACAAAAATTGGCAAAATGAGGTGTTTACCTACTCTGGGGCTCATTTGACCTTTAAAATGGTACGTTTAGTCCGGGAGGGCTAACTGGCTCCATAGCTAAGGTATTAATGGATGTCCATGAAAATTTTGGCAAATCTTATGTCGGAATTCCAGATCACCAAAAAGTCAATGGACTATAGCACACAAAGATTGGCAAAATGGGGCTTTACCTGCTCTGGGGGTCGTTAGACCTAGAAAATTGTTCGTTTTGGCCGTAAGGGTTAACTGGCTCCATAGCTATGGTCTTAACGGATGTCCACAAAAAATTTTGGCAAAATTTATGTTGGAATTCAAGATCAAGAAAAAATGCATGGACTGAAGCACACGAAAATCACCAGAATGAGGGGTTTACCTGCTCTGGGGATCATTTGACCTTCAAAATAGGACGTTTGGTTCGTCAGAGCTAACTGGCTTCATAGCTGAGGTCTTAACGGACGTCCAAGAAAAAATTTGGCAAAAATTATATCGAAATTCCATATCACCAATAAGTCCATGTACTATAGCACACGAAGATCTACAAAATGGGGGGTTTACCTGCACTGGGGGTAGTTAGACCTTGAAAATGGTTCGTTTTGGCCGTGAGGGTTAAATGGCTCCATATCTAAGGTCTTAACGGACGTTAACGAAAAATTTTGGCAAAAATATTGTCGGAATTCCATATCACCAAAAAGTCCATAGACTATAGCAGACGAAAATCGGCAACATGTGGGGTTTACCTGCTATGGGGAACATTTGACCTTCAAAATTTGACGTTTTGGCCATGAAGGCTAACTGGCTCCATATCTAAGGTCTTAACGGACGTTAACGAAAAATTTTGGCAAAAATATTGTCGGAATTCCATATCACCAAAAAGTCCATGGACTATAGCACACGAAAATCGGCACAATGGGGGGTTCACCTGCTCTGGGGCACATTTGACCTTCAAAATGGGATGTTTTGGCAGTGAGGGATAACTGGCTCTATAGATAAGCTCTTAACGGATGTCTACGAAAAATTTTGGCAAAAATTATGTCGGAATACCATATCACCAAAAAGTCCATGGACTATAGCACACGAAAATCGGCACAATGGGGGGTTCACCTGCTCTGGGGCACATTTGACCTTCAAAATGGGACGTTTTGGCTATGAGGGCTAACAGGCTCAATAGCTAAAATCTTAACGGACATCCACGAAAATTTTTGTCAAAAATTATGTCAGAATTTTAGATCACTAAAAAATCAATTGACTATAGCACACGAAAATCGATAAAATGGGGGTTTTACCTGCTCCGGTGGTTGTTTGACCTTGAAAATTTATCGTTTTGGACATAAGGGTTAATTGGCTCAATAGCTAGGGTCTTAACGGACGTCCAAGAATAATTTTGGCAAAAATTATGTCGAAATTGCAGATCACCAAAAAGTCCGTTGACTATAGTACACGAAAATCGGGAAAATTTGGGGTTATCCTGCTCTAGGGCA
>NW_006239139.1:74490-74899 GCF_000226075.1 Solanum tuberosum | reverse complement strand
TGACCTTGAAAATGGGACGTTTTGGCCGTGAGGCTAACTGGCTCCATAGCTAAGTTCATAACAAACGTCCACGAAAAATTTTAGCAAAAATTATGTCAGAATTCCAGATCAACAAAAAGTTCATGGACTATAGCAGATGAAAATCGGCAAAACTTTGGCAAAAATTATGTCAGAATTCCAGATCTTATAAAAGTCCATGGACTATAGCACACGAAAATCGACAAGATATGAGGTTTAACTGCTCTGGGGCACATTTGACCTTCAAAATGGGATGTTTTGGACTTGAGGGCTAACTGGCTCCATAACTAAGGCCTTAGCGGACGTCCACGACAAATTTTGGAAAAAATTATGTCGAAATTCCAGATCACCAAAAAGTCCATAGACTATTGCACACGAAAATCGGCAAAAT
>NW_006239139.1:72429-74317 GCF_000226075.1 Solanum tuberosum | reverse complement strand
ATGTCGGAATTCCAGATCACCAAAAAGTCAATGGAATTTAGCATACGAAATTTTAGATCACCAAAAAGTCTGTGGACTAAAGCGCATTAAAATCGGCATAATGGGGGGTTTACCTGCTGTAAGGCACATTTGACCTTCAAAATGGGACGTTATGGCCGTGAGGGCTATCTTGTTACATAGTTAAGGTCTTAACGGACGTCCACAAAAAAATTTGGAAAATATTAAGTCGAAATTCCATATCTTAAAAAAGTCCATGGATTATAGCACACGAAAATAGAAGTCCATGGACTATAGCACACGAAAATCGACAAGATATGAGGTTTAACTGCTCTGGGGCACATTTGACCTTCAAAATGGGATGTTTTGGCCGTGAGGGTTAACTGGCTCCATAGCTAAGGCATTATAGCACACGAAAATCGACAAGATATGAGGTTAACTGCTCTGGGCACATTTGACCTTCAAAATGGGATGTTTTGGCCGTGAGGGTTAACTGGCTCCATAGCTAAGGCATTATAGCACACGAAAATAGACAAGATATGAGGTTTACCTGCTCTGGGGCACTTTTAACCTTCAAAATGAGACGTTTTGGCCATGAGGGCTAACTGGCTCCATAGCTAAGGCATTATAGCACACGAAAATAGACAAGATATGAGGTTTAACTGCTCTGGGGCACATTTGACCTTCAAAATGGGATGTTTTGGACGTGAGGGCTAACAGGATCCATAGCTAAGGCCTTAATGGACGTCCACGACAAATTTTGGAAATAAATATGTCGAAATTCCAGATCACCAAAAAGTCCATGGACTATAGCACGCGAAGATTGGCAAAATGGGGGGTTTACCTGCTCTGGGCTCCATAACTAAGGTCTTAACGGACGTCCACAAAAAAATTTGGAAAATATTAAGTCGAAATTCCATATCTTAAAAAAGTCCATGGATTATAGCACACGAAAATCGACAAGATATGAGGTTTACCTGCTCTGGGGCACATTTGACCTTCAAAATGGGATGTTTTGGACGTGAGGGCTAACCGGATCCATAGCTAAGGCCTTAATGGACGTCCACGACAAATTTTGGAAATAAATATGTCGAAATTCCAGATCACCAAAAAGTCCATGGACTATAGCACACGAAGATTGGCAAAATGGGGGGTTTACCTGCTCTAGGGGTCTTTAGACCTAGAAAATGGTTCGTTTTGGCCGTGAGGGTTAACTGGCTCCATAGCTATGATCTTAACGGATGTCCATGAAAAATTTTGGCAAAAATTATGACGAAATTCAAGATCACGAAAAAGTCCATGGACTAAATCATACGAAAATCAGCAAAATGGGGGGTTTACCTGCTCTGGGATTATTTGACCTTCAAAATGGGACGTTTGGTCCGTCAGAGCTAACTGGCTTCATGGATAAGGCCTTAACGGACGTCCACGAAAATTATTGGCCAAAATTATATCGAAATTCCATATCACCAAAAAGTCCATGGATTATATAGCACACGAAGATTGGCAAAATGGAGGGTTTACCTGCTCTGGGGGTCGTTAGACCTTGAAAATGGTTCGTTTTGGCCGTGAGGGTTAACTGGCTCAATATCTAAGGCTTAACGGACGTTAACGAAAATTTTTGGAAGAAATCATTTCGGAATTCCATTTCACCAAAAAGTCCATAGACTATGCACATGAAAATCGGCAAAATGGGGGTTTATTTGCTGTGGGGAACATTTAACCTTCAAAATAGGACGTTTTGACCATGAAGGATAACTGGCTCTATAGATAAGGTCTTAACGGACGTCCACGAAAAATTTTGGCAAAAAATATATCAGAATTTCAGATCACGAAAAAGTCCATTGACTATAGCACACGATAATCGGCAAAATGAAGGGTTTACCTGATC
>NW_006239139.1:71293-72337 GCF_000226075.1 Solanum tuberosum | reverse complement strand
CTGGCTCCATAGCTAAGGTTTTAACGGACGTCCACGAAAAATTTTGGCAAAAAATATATCAGAATTTCAGATCACGAAAAAGTCCATTGACTATAGCACACGAAAATTGATAAAATGGGGGGTTTACCTGCTCTGGGAGTTGTTTGACCTTGCAAATTAATCGTTTTGGACGTAAGGGTTAACTGTCTCAATAGCTAAGGTCTTAACGGATGTCCAAGAATAATTTTGGCAAAAATTATGTTGGAATTGCAGATCACCAAAAAGTCCATTGACTATAGCATACGAAAATTGGTAAAATGGGGGTTGACCTGCTCTGGTGGTTGTTTGACCTTGAAAATGGGTCGTTTTGGCTGTGATAGTTAACTGGCTCCATAGCTAGGGTGTTAACGGACGTCCATGAAAATTTTTGGCAAAATATAAATTGGATTTCCAGATCACCAAAAAGTCCTTGGACTATAGCACACGAAAATCGGCAAAATGGGGGTTTACCTAATCCGGGGAACATTTGACTTTTAAAATGGGACGTTTTGGCCGTGAGGCTAATTGGCTCCATAGCTAAGGTCTTAAACAGATGTCCACGAAAATTTTTGGCAAAATATTATGTCAGAATTCCAGATCAACAAAAATTTCATGGACTATAGCACACAAAAATCGGCAAAAATTTGGGAAAACTAATGTCAGAATTCCAGATCTTAAAAAAGTCCATGGATTATAGCACACGAAAATCGACAAGAAGTGAGGTTTACCTGCTCCGGGGAACATTTGACTTTCAAAATGGGATGTTTTGGACTTGGGAGCTAACTGGCTCCATAGCTAAGGCCTTAACGGACCACCACGACAAATTTTGGAAAAAATTATGTCGAAATTCCAGATCACCAAAAATTCCATCGACTATAGCACACGAAAATCTGCAGAATGGGGGGTTTAATTGCTATGGCAAACATTTGTCCTTCCAAATGAGACGTTTTGTCCATGAGGGCTAACTGGCTCCATAGCTAATGTCTTAACGGAAGTCCACGAAAATTTTTGGCAAAAATTATGTCG
>NW_006239139.1:70995-71199 GCF_000226075.1 Solanum tuberosum | reverse complement strand
ACAAAAATCAGCAAAATGGGGGGTTTACCTGCTCCGGGGATCGTTTGACCTTGAAAATGTGTCGTTTTGGCCGTGAGTGTTAACTTGCTCAATGGCTAAGGTATTAACGGATGTCCACGTAAAATTTTGGTAAAAATTATGTCGGAATTTCAGATCACCAAAAAGTCCATAGACTATAGCACACGAAAATCGGCAAAATAGGGG
>NW_006239139.1:70636-70850 GCF_000226075.1 Solanum tuberosum | reverse complement strand
ACGTACACGACATATTTTGGCAAAAATTATGTCGAAATTTCAGATCACCAAAAAGTCCATGGACTATAGCACACGAAAATCGGTAAATTGGGGGGTTTACCTGCTCCGGTGGTTGGTTGACCTTGAAAATTAATCGTTTTGGACGTAAGGGTTAACTGGTTCAATAGCTAAGGTTTTAACGGACGTCCAAGAATAATTTTGGCAAAAATTATGA
>NW_006239139.1:70285-70576 GCF_000226075.1 Solanum tuberosum | reverse complement strand
GACTATAGCACACGAAAATTGGTAAAATGGGGGGTTGACCTGCTCTGGTGGTTGTTTGACCTTGAAAATGGGTCGTTTTGGCTGTGATAGTTAACTGGCTCCATAGCTAGGGTATTAACGGGCGTCCATGGAAATTTTTGGCAAAATATATGTGGGAATACCAAATCACCAAAAAGTCCATGGACTATAAGGGACATTTTGGCCGTGAGGGCAAACTGGCTCCATAGCTAAGATCTTAAAGGACGTCCATGAAAAATTTTGGCAAGTCGGAATTCCAGATCACCAAAAAGT
>NW_006239139.1:68528-70118 GCF_000226075.1 Solanum tuberosum | reverse complement strand
TCTTAACGGTTGTCCACAAAAATTTTGGCACAAATTATGTCGTAATTTGAGATGTCCAAAAAGTCAATGGACTATAACACACGAAAATCGTTAAAATGGGGGGTTTACCTGCTCTGGGAAACATTTGAACTTTAAAATTGGCCATTTTGGACGTGAGGGCCAACTGGCTTCATAGATAAGGTCTTAACGAACGTCCAGGTAAAAGGCAAAAATTATGTCGGAATTGCAGATCACCAAAAAGTCCATAGACTATAGCACACGAAAATCGGCACAATGGGGGGTTCACTTTCTCTGGGGCTCATTTGACCTTCAAAATGGGATGTTTTGGCCTTGAGGGCTAACTGGCTCTATAGATAAGGTCTTAACAGACGTCCACGAAAATTTTTGCAAGAATTATGTCAGAATTTCAGATCAACAAAAAGACTATGGACTATAGCACATTAAAATCGGCATAATGGGGCGTTTACCTGCTCTGAGGCACATTTGACCTTCAAAATGGGACTTTATGGCCGATAGGGCTATCTGGCTACATAGTTAAGGTCTTAACGGACGTCTACGAAAAATTTTGGCAAAAATTATGTCGGAATCCAGATCTTAAAAAGTCCATGGACTATAGCACACGAAAATTTACAACATGTGAGGTTTACCTTCTTTGGGGCATATTTGACCTTCAAAATGAAACGTTTTGACCGTGAGGACTAACTCGCTCCATTGCTAAGCCTTAACAGACGTCCACGACAAATTTTGGCAAAAATTATGTCGAAATTCCAAATTACCAAAAACTCCATTGACGTATAGCCCACGAAAATCGGCAAAATGGGGGGTTTACCTGCTCTGGGGAACATTTGACTTTCAAAATGGGACGTTTTGGCCATTAGGGCTCACTGGCTCCATAGCTAAGATCTTAATGGACGTTCACGAAAAATTTTGGCAAAAATTATGTCGGAATTCAAGATCACCAAAAAGTCTATGGACTATAGCACACGAAAATCGGCAAAATGGGGGGTTTACTTGCTCCGGGGGTCATTTGGCCTTGAAAATGGGTCGTTTTGGCTGTGAGGGTTAACTGACTCAATAGCTAAGGTATTAATGAACGTCCACGAAAATTATTGGCAAAAATTACGTCGAAATTCCAGATCACTAAAAAGTCCATGGACTATAGCACACGAAAATCGGCAAAATGAGGGGTTTATCTGCTCTAGGGATCATTTAACCTTCAAAATGGGACGTTTTTGTAGTGACGTTACCTTGCTCCATACCTAAGGTCGAAACGGTCGTCCATGAAAAATTTTGGCAAAAATTATGTCGGAATGCCTAATCACCTAAAGGTTCATGGACTATAGCACACGAAAATCGGCCAAATTAGGTGTTTACTTACTTTGGGGATCATTTGACCTTTAAAATGGGACGTTTTGTCCGTGAGGGCTAACTGTCTCCATAACTAAGGACTTAAAGGATGTCCACGAAAATTTTTGGCAAAAATTATGTCGGAATTCCAAATCACCAAAAAGTCCATGGACTATAGCACACGAAGATTGGCAAAATGGGGGGTTTACCTACTCTGGGGGTTGTTAAACCTAGAAAATGGTT
>NW_006239139.1:66258-68142 GCF_000226075.1 Solanum tuberosum | reverse complement strand
TTACCTGCTCTGGGGCACATTTGACCTTCAAAATGGGATATTTTGGCCAAGAAGGCTAACTGGTTCCATAGCTAAGGTCTTTACGGACGTTCACGAAAAGTTTTGGCAAAATTTATGTCGGAATTCCAGATCACCAAAAAGTCCATGGACTATAACACACGAAAATTGGCAAAATTGGGGGTTTACCTTCTCCGAGGGTCCTTTGACCTTGAAAATGGGTCGTTTTGGCCGTGAGGGTTAACTAGATCCATGGCTCAGGTTTTAACGGACGTTCACGAAAAATTTGGCAAAAATCATGTCGGAATTCTATATCACCAAAAAGTCCATAGACTATAGCACACGAAAATCTGCAAAATGTGGGGTTTACCTGCTCTGAGGCACATTTGACCTTCAAAATGGGAGGTTATGGCCGTGAGGATTAACTTACTCCATAGCTAAAGTCTTAACGGTCGTCCACGGAAAATTTTGGTAAAAATTATGTCAGAATTTCAGATCTTCAAAAAGTTCATGGACAATAGCACACGAAAATCGGCAAAATGTGGGTTTACCTGATCAGGGGCACATTTGACTTTCAAAATGAGACGTTTTGGCCATGAAGACTAACTGGCTCCATAGATAAGGTTTTACCGAACGTCCAAGAAAAAATTTGGCAAAATCATGTCGGAATTCTATATCACCAAAAAGTCCATAGACTATAGCACACGAAAATCTGCAAAATGTGGGGTTTACCTGCTCTGGGAACATTTGACCTTCAAAATGGGACGTTTGGTCCGGGAGGGCTAACTGGCTCCAGAGATAAGGTCTTAACGGATGTCCACGAAAAATATTGGCAAAAAATATGTCAGAATAACAGATCACCAAAAAGTCCATGGTATATAGCACACAAAAATCGGTAAAATGAAGTATTTACCTGCTCTGGGAACATTTGACCTTCAAAATGGGACGTTTTGGCCATGAGGGTTAACTGGCTCCATAGATAAGGTCTTAACGGACATCCACGAAAAAGTTTGGCAAAAATTATGTCGGAATTCCAGATCACCAAAAAGTCCATGGACAATAGCATACGAAAATCGGCACAATGGGGGGTTCACCTACTCTGGGGCACATTTGACCTTCAAAATGGGATGTTTTGGCCGTGAGGGCTTACTTGCTCTATAGATCAAGTCTTAACGGACGTCCACGAAATTTATTTTGAAAAATTATGTAGGAATCCAGAACACCAAATTGTCCACGGAATATAGCACACGAAAATTGGCAAAATGGGGGGTTTACCTGCTCTGCGGCACATTTGACATTCAAAATGGGACGTATTTGCAGTGAGGGTTAACTGTAACACAAGCAGAGTTCTTAACGGACGTTCAAGAAAAAATTTGGCAAAAATAATGTCAGAATTCCAGATCATCAAAAAGTCCATGGCCTATAGCACATGAAAATCGGCATAATCGGGGGTTTATTTGCTCTTGGGAACATTTGACCTTCAAAATGAGACGTTTTGGTCGTGATGGCTATCTGGCTACATAGCTAAGGTCTTAACGGACGTCTACGAAAAATTTTGGCAAAAATTATGTCGAAATTCCAGATCATCAAAAAATACATGGACTATAGCACGAAAATCGGCAAGATGTGGGGTTTACCTACTCTGTGGCACATTTGACATTCAAAATGGGACTTTTTGGCCCTGAGGGCTAACTGGCTCCATAGCTAAGGCGTTAACGGACGTCGACGACAAATTTTGGCAAAACTTATGTCGAAATTACAGATCACCAAAAAGTCCATGTCTATAGCACACGAAAATTGGTAAAATGTAGGGTTGAACTGCTGTGGGGAACATTTGACCTTCAAAATGGGACGTTTTGGCCATGAGGGCTAACTGGCTCAAAAGCT
>NW_006239139.1:65521-66093 GCF_000226075.1 Solanum tuberosum | reverse complement strand
TGGGCCACATTGGACCTTTAAAATTGGACGTTTTGGCCGTGAAGGCTAACTTGCTTCATAGCAGTGGTCTTAACGGACGTCCACGAAAAATTTTGGGAAAAATTAGGTCGAATTCCAAATCACCAAAAAGTCCATGGATTATAGCAAACGAAAATAGGCATAATTGGGGGTTTACCTGCTCTGGGGCAGATTTGATCTTCAAAGTTGGGCGTTTTAGCCGTGAGGTCTATCTGGATCCATAGCAAAGGTCATAACGGACGTCCATGAAAAATTTTGGCAAAAATTATGTTGGAATTCCAGATCACCAAAAAGTCCATGGACTATAGCACACGAAAATCAGCACAATGGGGGGTTCACCTGCTCTTGGGAACATTTGAACTTCAAAATGAGATGTTTTGGCCGTGAGGGCTATCTGGCTTCATAGTTAAAGTCATAACGGACGTCCATGAAAAATTTTGGCAAAAATTATGTTGGAATTCCAGATCACCAAAAAGTCCATGGAGTATAGCACATTAAAATCGGCAAAATTGGGGGTTTACCTGCTCTGGGCACATTTGAACTTTATAATGGGA
>NW_006239139.1:65283-65461 GCF_000226075.1 Solanum tuberosum | reverse complement strand
AAAGGTCTTAACGGACGTCTACGAAAAATTTTGGAAAAATTATATCAGAATCTAGATAACCAAAAACTCCATAGACTATAGCACACGAAAATCGGCAAGATGTGGGGTTTACCTGCTCTGGGCACATTTGACCTTCAATATGGGACGTTTTGGCCGTGATGGCTAACTGCCTCTATAG
>NW_006239139.1:63790-65182 GCF_000226075.1 Solanum tuberosum | reverse complement strand
AAAATTGGGGGTTTTCCTGCTTTGGGTCACATTTGACCTTCAAAATGGGACGTTTTGGCCATGAGGGCTAACTGGCCCCATAGCTAATCTCTTAACGGACGTCCAAAAAAAATTTTGGCAAAAATTATGTCGAAATTCAGATCACAAAAAGTCAATTGTCTATAGTACACGAATATCGCCACAATGGGGGGTTCACCTGCTCTAGGGCACATTTGACTTTCAAAATGGGATGTTTTGGCTGTGAGGGCTAACTGGTTCTAAAGAAAAGCTCTTAACGGACGTTCACAAAAAATATTGGGAAAAATTATGTCGGAATTCCACGATCACCAAAAGTCCTTAGACTATAGCACACGAAATCGGCAAAATGGTGGAGTTTACCTGCTCGTGGGGAACATTTGACCTTCAAAATAGGACGTGTTGGCAATGAGGGCTAACTGTCCCTATAGAAAAGGTCTTAACGGACGTCCACGAAAAATTTTGGCAAAAATTATGTCAGAATTTTGGATCACCAAAAAGTCCATTGATAGCACACGTAAATCGGCAAAATAAAGGGTTTACCGTCTTCGGGGATCATTTGACCTTGAAAATAGGACGTTTTGGCCGTGACGGCTAACTGTCTCCACAGCTAAGGCCTTACCGGACGTCCACGACAAATTTTGGCAAAAATTATGTCGAAATTCAGGTTCACCAAAAAGTTCATGGACTATAGCATACAAAAATCGGCAAAATATGGGGGTTTACCTGCTCTGGAGAACATTTTACCTTCAAAATGGGACGTTTTGGCCATGAGGGCTAATTGGCTCCAAAGCTAAGGTTCGAACGCACGTCCACGAGAATTTTTGGCAAAAATTATGTCGGAATTCTACATCATCAAAAAGTCCATTGACTATAGCACACGAAAATCGACAGAATGAAGGGTTTACCTGCACCGGGGTTCGTTTGACCTTAAAAATGTGTCGTTTTGGCCGTGAGGGTTAACTGGCTCAATAGCTAAGGTATTAATGGATGTCCAGGAAAATATTGGGCAAAAATTATTTCGGAATTTCAGATCACCAAAAAGTCCATTGATAGCACACGTAAATCGGCAAAATAAAGGGTTTACCGTCTTCGGGGATCATTTGACCTTCAAAATGGGACGTTTTGGTCGTGAAGTTAACTTGCTCCATAGTTAAAGTCTTAACGGTTCCCTATGAAAAAATTTGGCAAAAATTATGTCGGAATGCCTAATCACCAAAAGGTTCATGGATTATAGCACACAAAAATCGGCAAAATGAGGTGTTTACCTACTTTGGGGCTCATTTGACCTTTAAGAACTTCAAAATGGGACGTTTTGGCCGTGAGGGCTAACTGGCTCCATAGCTAAGGTATTAATGGATGTCCATGAATTTTTTT
>NW_006239139.1:62734-63784 GCF_000226075.1 Solanum tuberosum | reverse complement strand
GAACTTCAAAATGGGACGTTTTGGCCGTGAGGGCTAACTGGCTCTATAGCTAAGGTCTTAACGGACGTCTACGAAAAACTTTTGCAAAAATGAGGTCAGAATTCTAGATCACCAAAAAGTCCATGGACTATAGCACACGATAATCTGCAAAATGGAGGGTTTACCTGATCCGGGGTACATTGGAACTTCAAAATGGGACGTTTTGGCCGTGAGGGCTAACTGGCTCCATAGCTAAGGCTTAAAGGATGTCCACGAAAAATTTTGGCAAAATTTATGTTGGAATTTCATATCAAGAAAAAGTGCATGGACTGAAGAACACGAAAATCACCAAAACGAGGGGTTTACCTGCTCTTGGGATCATTTTGACCTTCAAAATGGGACGTTTGGTCCGTCAGAGCTAACTGACTTCATAGCTAAGGTCATAACAGACATCCACGAAAAATTTTGGCAAAAATTATATCGGAATTCCATATCACCAAAAAGTCCATAGACTATATAGCACACAAAGATTGACAAAATGGGGGATTTACCTGCTCTGGGGGTCGTTAGACCTTGATAATGGTTCGTTTTGGCCGTGAGGGTTAACTGGCTCCATATCTAAGGTCTTAACGGACGTTAACGAAAAATTTAGGCAAAATCATGTCGGAATTCCATATCACCAAAAAGTCCATAGACTATAGCACACGAAAATCGGCAAAATGTGGGGTTTACCTGCTGTGGGAACATTTGACCTTCAAAATAGGACGTTTTAGCCA
The DNA here is from genome assembly GCF_000226075.1 of Solanum tuberosum. Lineage (NCBI taxonomy): Eukaryota > Viridiplantae > Streptophyta > Magnoliopsida > Solanales > Solanaceae > Solanum > Solanum tuberosum. Next base: position 63,029 of record NW_006239139.1, on the reverse strand, counting down.
TGAAGGCTAACTAGCTCCATAGCTAAGGTCTTAACGGACGTCCACGAAAAACTTTGGCAAAATTTATGTCGGAATCCAGATCACCAGCAATTCCATGGACAATTGCACACGAAAATCGGTACAATGGGGGGTTCACCTGCTCTGTGGCACATTTGACCTGCAAAATGGGATGTTTTGGCCGTGAGGGATAACTGGCTCTATAGATAAGATCTTAACGGAAGTCCACGAAAATTTTTGGCAAAAATATGTCGAAATACCAGATCACCAAAAAGTCCATGGACTAAAGCATACAAAA
>NW_006239139.1:62592-62700 GCF_000226075.1 Solanum tuberosum | reverse complement strand
GGGCACTTTTAACCTTCAAAATGGGACGTTTTGGCTATGAGGGCTAACTGGCTCAATAACTAAAATCTTACAGACGTCCACGAATAATTTTGGCAAAAATTATGTCAG
>NW_006239139.1:55005-62433 GCF_000226075.1 Solanum tuberosum | reverse complement strand
GTGAGGGCTAACTGTTTCCATAGCTAAGGTCTTAACGGACGTCCACAAAAACTTTTGGCAAAAATTATGTCGGAATTGCAGATCACCAAAAAGTCCATTGACTATAGCACACGAAAATTGGCAAAAAGGGGGGTTGACCTGCTCTGGGGTTGTTTGACCTTGAAAATGGGTCGTTTTGGCCGTGAGAGTTAACTGGCTCCATAGATAAGGTCATAACGGACGTCGATGAAAAATGGCTAACTGTTTCCATAGCTAAGGTCTTAACGGACGTATTAGAAAAATTTTGGCAAAAATTATGGTGGAATTCCAGATCACCAAAAAGTCCTTGGATTATAGCACACGAAAATCGGCAAAATGGGGGTTTACCTGATCCGGGGAACATTTGACTTTCAAAATGAGACGTTTTGGCCATGAGGCTAACTTGCTCCATAGCTAAGGTCTTAACAGACGTCGATGAAAAATTTTAGGAAAAATTATGTCAGAATTCCAGATCAACAAAAAGTTCATGGACTATAGCAGATGAAAATCGGCAAAATTTTGGAAAAAATTATGCCAGAATTCCAGATCTTAAAAAAGTCCATGGACTATAACACACGAAAATCGACAAGATGTGAGGTTTACCTGCTCTGGGGCACATTTTACTTTCAAAATGGGATGTTTTGGACTTGAGGGCTAACTGGCTCCATAGCTAAGGCCATAACTGACGTCCACGACAAATTTTGGAAAAAATTATGTCGAAATTCTAGATCACCAAAAAGTCCATAGACTATAGCACACGAAAATCGGCAGAATGGGGGGTTTACCTGCTCTAGGGAACATTTGTTCTTCAAAATGGGACGTTTTGTCCATGAGGGATAACTGGCTCCATAGCTAATGTCTTAACGGACGTCCACGAAAAAATTTGGCAAAAATTATGCCGGAATTCAAGATCACAAAAAAGTCCATGGACTAAAGCATTCGAAAATCGGCAAAATGGGGGGTTTACCTGCTCCGGGGGTCGTTTGACCTTGAAAATGTGTCGTTTTGGCCGTGAGGGTTAACTGACTCAATAGCTAAGGTATTACCTGATGTCCACGTAAAATTTTGGCAAAAATTATGTCGGAATTCCAGATCAACAAAAAGTCAATGGATTATAGCATACGAAAATTGGTAAAATGGGGGGTTTACCTTCTCTGGGAAAAATTTGACTTATAAAATGGGACGTTTTGGCAATGAGGGCTAATTGGTTCCATAGATAAGGTCCTAACGGTTGTCCACGAAAAATTTTGGCAACAATTATGTCGTAAATCAAGATCACCAAAAAGTCCATGGACTATAACACACGAAAATTGGCAAAATGTGGGGTTTACCTGCCCTGGGAACATTTGACTTTCAAAATGGGACGTGTTGGCAGTGAGGGCTAACTGTCTCTATAGCTAAGGTCTTAACGGACGTCCACGGAAATTTTTTGCAACAATTATGTCAAAATTTTATATCACCAAAAAGTCTATGGACTAAAGCACATTACAATCGGCATAAGGGGGGGTTTACCTGCTGTGAGGCACATTTGACCTTCAAAATGGGACGTTATGGCCGTGAGGGCTATCTGGTTACATAGTTAAGGTTTTAACAGACGTCCATGAAAAAAATTGGCAAAAATTATGTCGGAATTCCATATCTTAAAAAAGTCCATGAACTATAGCACACGAAAATCGACAAGATGTGAGGTTTACCAGCTCTGGGGAACATTTGACCTTCAAAATGGGACGTTTTGGACGTGAGGGATAACCGGATCCATATCTAAGGCCTTAACGGACGTCCACGAAAAATTTTGGAAAAAATTATGTCGAAATTCCAGATCAGCAAAAAGTCCATGGACTATAGCATACGCAAATCGGCAAAATGAGGGTTTATATGCTCTGGGGCTCATTTGACCTTCAAAATGAGACGTTTTGTTCGTGAGGTTAACTTGCTACATAGCTAAGGTCTTAACGGTGGTCTATGAAAATTAAAATGGGACGTTTTGGCCATAAGGCTAACTGGCTCCAAAGCTAAGGTCTTAACGGACGTCCACGAAATATTTTGGCAAAAATTATGTCGGAATTTCAGATCACCAAAAAGTTCATGGACTATAGCACACGAAAATCGGCAAAATGAGTTGTTTACCTGCTTTGAGGCACATTTGACCTTCAAAATGGGACGTTTTGGACGTGAGGGCTAACTGGTTCCATTGCTAAGGACTTAACAGACGTCCACGACAAATTTTGGAAAAAATTATGTCGAAATTCTAGATCACCAAAAAGTCAATGGACTATAGCACACGAAAATCGGCAAAATGAGTTGTTTACCTGCTTTGAGGCACATTTGACCTTCAAAATGGGACGTTTTAGCCGTGAGGGCTAACTAGCTCCATAGCTAAGGTCTTAACGGATGTCCACAAAATATTTTGGCAAAAATTATGTCGGAATTTCAGATTACCAAAAAGTCTATGGACTATAGCACATTAAAATCGGCATAATGGGGATTTACCTGCTCTGGGGCACATTCGACCTTCAAAATGCGACGTTTTGGTCGTGAGGGCTATCTGGCTACAAAGCTAAGGTCTTAACGAATGTTCACGAGAAATTTGGCAAACATTATGTTGGAATTCAAGATCACCAAAAAGTCCATGGACTATAGCACACGAAAATCGGCAAGATATGGGGTTTACCTGCTCTGGGCTACATTTGACTTTCAAAATGGGACGTTTTAGCCGTGAGGGCTAACTAGCTCCATAGCTAAGGCCTAAACAGATGTTCACGACAAATTTTGGAAAAAATCATGTCAAAATTCAAGATGACCAAAAAGTCCATGGACTATAGCACACGAAAATCGGCAAGATATGGGGTTTACCTGCTCTGGGCTACATTTGACTTTCAAAATGGGACGTTTTAGCCGTGAGGGCTAACTAGCTCCATAGCTAAGGTCTTAACGGACGTCCACGAAAAAATTTGGAAAAATTATGTAGGAATCCAGAACACCAAATTGTCTATTGACTATAGCACACGAAAATTGGCAAAATGGGTGGTTTACCTTCTCTGCGGAACATTTGACCTTCAAAATGGGACGTGTTTGCAGTGAGGGTTAACTGCCTCCATAGCAGAGGTCTTAACGGATATCCACGAAAAAATTTGGCAAAAATAATGTCGGAATTCCAGATCACCAAAAAGTCCATGGACTATAGCACACGAAAATTGGCAAAATGGGGGGTTTACCTTCTCTGCGGAACATTTGACCTTCAAAATGAAACGTTTTCGTCGTGAGGGCTATCTGGCTCCATAGCTAAGGCCTTAACGGACGTCCACGACAAATTTTATCAAAATTATGTCGAAATTTCAGATCACCAAAAAGTCCATTGACTATAGCACACAAAAATTGGCAAAATGTGGGTTTGCCTTCTCTGCGGCACATTTGACCTTCAAAATGGGACGTGTTTGCAGTGAGGGTTAACTGTCTCCATAGCAGAGGTCTTAACGGATATCCACGAAAAAATTTGGCAAAAATAATGTCGGAATTCCAGATCACCAAAAAGTCCATTGACTATAGCACACAAAAATTGGCAAAATGTGGGTTTACCTTCTCTGCGGCACATTTGACCTTCAAAATGGGATGTGTTGGCAGTGAGAGATAACTGACTCCATAGCTAAGGTCTTAACGGACGTCCACAAAATTTTTGGCAAAAATTATGTCGGAATTTCAGATCACCAAAAAGTCCATGAACTATAGTACACGAAAATCGGCAATATGTGGATTTACCTGCTCTGTGAAAAATTTGACCTTCAAAATGGGATGTGTTGGCAGTGAGAGATAACTGACTCCATAGCTAAGGTCTTAACGGACGTCCACAAAAAATTTTGGCAAAAATAATGTCGGAATTCCAGATCACCAAAAGTCCATGGACTATAGCACTCGAAAATCGACAAGATGTGGGGTTTACCTGTTCTGAGGAACATTTGACCTTCAAAATGGGATGTGTTGGCAGTGAGAGATAACTGACTCCATAGCTAAGGTCTTAACAGACGTCCACGAAAATCTTCGCAAAATTATGTCGGAAATCTATATCACCAAAAAGTCCATGAACTATAGCACATTTGACCTTCAAAATGGGATGTGTTGGCAGTGAGAGATAACTGACTCCATAGCTAAGGTCTTAACAGACGTCCACGAAAATCTTCGCAAAATTATGTCGGAAATCTATATCACCAAAAAGTCCATGAACTATAGTACATTTGACCTTCAAAATGGGATGTGTTGGCAGTGAGAGATAACTGACTCCATAGCTAAGGTCTTAACGGACGTCCACAAAAAATTTTGGCAAAAATTATGTCGGAATTCCAGATCACCAAAAAGTCCATGAACTATAGTACACGAAAATCGGCAAAATGGGGGGTTTACCTGCTCTGGGCATATTTGACCACCAAAATGGTATGTTTTGGCCGTGAAAGCCATTTGGCTACATAGCTAAGGTCTTAACAGACGTCCACGAAAATCTTCGCAAAATTATGTCGGAAATCTATATCACCAAAAAGTCCATGAACTATAGTACACGAAAATCGGCAATATGTGGATTTACCTGCTCTGTGAAAAATTTGACCTTCAAAATGGGATGTGTTGGCAGTGAGAGATAACTGACTCCATAGCTAAGGTCTTAACGGACGTCCACAAAAAATTTTGGCAAAAATTATGTCGGAATTTCAGATCACCAAAAGTCTATGGGCTATATAGTACATTAAAATAGGCATAATGGGGGGTTTACCTGCTCTGGGCATATTTGACCACCAAAATGGTATGTTTTGGCCGTGAAAGCCATTTGGCTACATAGCTAAGGTCTTAACGGACGTCCACAAAATTTTTGGCAAAAATTATGTCGGAATTCCAGATCACCAAAAGGTCCATGGATTATAGCACACGAAAATTGGCAAAATGGGGGGTTTACCTGCTCTGGGCATATTTGACCACCAAAATGGTATGTTTTGGCCGTGAAAGCCATTTGGCTACATAGCTAAGGTCTTAACGGACGTCCACAAAAAATTTTGGCAAAAATAATGTCGGAATTCCAGATCACCAAAAGGTCCATGGATTATAGCACACGAAAATTGGCAAAATGGGGGGTTTACCTGCTCTGGGCATATTTGACCACCAAAATGGTATGTTTTGGCCGTGAAAGCCATTTGGCTACATAGCTAAGGTCTTAACGGACGTCCACAAAAAATTTTGGCAAAAATAATGTCGGAATTCCAGATCACCAAAAGTCCATGGACTATAGCACTCGAAAATCGACAAGATGTGGGGTTTACCTGTTCTGGGACACATTTGACCTTCAAAATGGGATGTGTTGGCAGTGAGAGATAACTGACTCCATAGCTAAGGTCTTAACGGACGTCCACGAAAAATTTTGGGAAAATTATTGTGGAATTCCAAATCACCAAAAAGTCCATGAACTATAGTACACGAAAATCGGCAATATGTGGATTTACCTGCTCTGTGAAAAATTTGACCTTCAAAATGGGATGTGTTGGCAGTGAGAGATAACTGACTCCATAGCTAAGGTCTTAACGGACGTCCACGAAAAATTTTGGGAAAATTATTGTGGAATTCCAAATCACCAAAAAGTCCATGGACTATAGCACACGAAAATTGGCAAAATGGGGGGTTTACCTGCTCTGGGCATATTTGACCACCAAAATGGTATGTTTTGGCCGTGAAAGCCATTTGGCTACATAGCTAAGGTCTTAACGGACGTCCACAAAAAATTTTGGCAAAAATTATGTCGGAATTCCAGATCACCAAAAAGTCCATGAACTATAGTACACGAAAATCGGCAATATGTGGATTTACCTGCTCTGTGAAAAATTTGACCTTCAAAATGGGATGTGTTGGCAGTGAGAGATAACTGACTCCATAGCTAAGGTCTTAACGGACGTCCACAAAATTTTTGGCAAAAATTATGTCGGAATTTCAGATCACCAAAAAGTCTATGGGCTATATAGTACATTAAAATAGGCATAATGGGGGGTTTACCTGCTCTGGGCATATTTGACCACCAAAATGGTATGTTTTGGCCGTGAAAGCCATTTGGCTACATAGCTAAGGTCTTAACAGACGTCCACGAAAAATCTTCGCAAAAATTATGTCGGAAATCTATATCACCAAAAAGTCCATGGACTATAGCACTCGAAAATCGACAAGATGTGGGGTTTACCTGTTCTGAGGAACATTTGACCTTCAAAATAAGACATTTTGGCCGTAAGGGATAACTGGCTCCATAGCTAAGGCCTTTACTGGACGTCCACGAAAAATTTTGCCAATAATTATGTCGAAATTGCAGATTATCAAAAAGTCCATTGACTATAGCACACGAAAATCGGCAAAATGAAGGGTTTACCTGCTCCGGGGTTCGCTTGACCTTGAAAATAGGTCGTTTCGGCCGTGAGGGTTAACTGGCTCAATAGCTAAGGTATTAACGGATGTCCACGAAAAATTTTGGCAAAAAATATTTCGGAATGCCAGATCATCAAAAAGTCAATGGACTATAGTACACGAAAATCGGTAAAATGAGGGGTTTACCTGCTTTGAGGCTCATTTGACCTTGAAAATGGGATGTTTAGGTCGTGAGGGTTAACTTTCTCCATAGCTAAGGTATTAACGGTCGTCCATGAAAAAATTTGGCAAAAAATATGTCGGAATTCCATATCACCAAAAGGTTCTTGGACTATAGTACACGAAAATCAGCAAAATGATGGGTTTGCCTGCTCTGGGTTTATTTGACCTTCAAAATGGGACGTTTTGTCTATGAGGGCTAACTGTCTCCATAACTTAGGTCTTAACGGACGTCGACGAAAATTTTTGGCAAAAATTATGTCGGAAATCTAGATCACCAAAAAGTCCATGGACTATAGCACACGAAGATTGGCAAAAATGGGGGGTTTACCTTCTCTGGGGGTCGTTAGACCTTGAAAATGATTCCCTTTGGCCGTGAGGGTTAACTGTCTCTATAACTAATGTCTTAACGGACGTCCACGAAAATTTTTAGCATGAATTATGTCGGAATTCCAGATCACGAAACAGTGCATGGACTATAGCACACGAAAATCACAAAAACGAGGGGTTTACCTGATCTGGGGTTCATTTGACCTTCAAAATAGGAGGTTTGGTCCGCGAGAGCTAACTGGCTCCATAACTAAGGCCTTACCAGATGTCTACGAAAAAATTTTGCAAAAATTATGTCGGAATTGCAGATCCCCAAAAAGTCCATGGAATATATCACACGAAAATTTGCAAAATGGGGGGTTTACCAGCTCAGGGGGTCGTTTGACCTTGAAAATGGGTCGTTCTGGCCGTGAGGGCTAACTGGCTCTATAGATAAGGTCTTAACGGACGTCCACGAAAAATTTTGGCAAAAATTATGTC
>NW_006239139.1:54804-54947 GCF_000226075.1 Solanum tuberosum | reverse complement strand
ACCAAAAAGTCCATGGACTATAGCACACGAAAATTGGCAAAATGGGGGGTTTACCTGATCCGGGGAATATTTGACTTTCAAAATGGGACGTTCTCGCCGTGAGGGGTAACTGGTTCCATAGCTAAGGTCTTAACGGACGTTCA
>NW_006239139.1:50550-54469 GCF_000226075.1 Solanum tuberosum | reverse complement strand
TAACTGGCTTCATAGCTAAGGTCTTAACGGACGTCTACGAAAAATTTTGGCAAAAATTATGTCGTAATTCCAGATCATCTAAAAGTTGATTGATTATACCACACGAAAATCAGCAAAATGAGGGGTTTACCTGCTCTGGGGCAAATTTGACCTTCAAAATAGGACGCTTGGTCCATTAGGGCTAACTGGCTCCATAGCTAAGGTCTTAACGAATGTCCACGAAAAATATTGGCAAAAATTACGTCGGAATTATAGATCACCAAAAAGTCAATGGATAGCACACGAAATTCGGTAAAATGGGGGGTTTACCTGCTCTGGGGAACATTTGACCTTCAAAATGGGACGGTTTATCCATGAGGGCTAACTGGCTCCATAGCTAAGGTCTTAACGGAGTTCTACGAAAAATGTTGGCAAAAATTATGTTGGAATTTCATATCACCAAAAAGTCCATGGACTATAGCACACGAAAATCGGCACAATGGGGGGTTTACTTGCTCTGCGGCACATTTGACCTTCAAAATGGGACACGTTTGTAGTGAGGGTTAACTGTGTCCATAGCAGAGATCTTAACGGACGTCCACGAAAAATTTTGGCAAAAGTAATGTCGAAACTTCAGATCTCCAAAAAGTCTATAGACTATAGCACATTAAAAATTGCATAATGGGAGGTTTACCTGCTTTGGGGCAAATTTGACCATCCAAATGGGACGTTTTGGCCGTGAGGCCGATCTGGCTACATAGCTAAGGTTTCAACGGACGTCTACGAAAAATTTTGGTAAAATTTATGTCAGAATTCCAGATCATCGTAAAATACATGGACTATAACACACGAAAATCGGCAAGATGTGGGGTTTACATGCTCTGGGGCACATTTGACCTTCAAAATGGGACGTTTTGGCCGTGAAGGCTAACAGGCTCCATAGCTAAGGCCTTAACGGACGTCTACGACAAATTTTGGCAAAAATTCTGTCGAAATTCCAGATCACCAAAAAGTCCATGTCTATAGCACAAGAAAATCGGCAAAATGTGGGTTTACTTGCAGTGGGGAACGTTTGACCTTCCAAATGGGACGTTTTATCAATGAGGGCTAACTGGATCCATAGCTAAGGTTTTAAAGAACGTCCACAAAAAAATTTAGCAAAAATATGTCGGAATTCCCGATCACCAAAAAGTCCATTGACTATAACATACGAAAATCAGCACAATGGGAGGTTCATCTGCTCTGGGGAACATTTGACCTTCAAAATGGACGTTTTGGCCATGAGGGCTAACTGGCTCCATAGTAAAGGGATTAAAGGACGTCCACGAAAAATTTTAGGAGAAATTCTGTCAGAATTCCAGATCACCAAAAAGTCCATGAACTATAGCACATGAAAATCGGCAATATGTGGGGTTTACCTACTCTAGGGAACATTTGACCTTCAAAATGGGACGTGTTGGCAGTAAGGGCTAACTGTCTCCATTGCTAAGGTCTTAAAAAAGTTTTGGCAAAAATGATGTCGGAATTTCAGATCACCAAATATTCTATGGACTATAGTACATTAAAATCGGCATAACGGGGGATTTACCTGCTCATGGTATATTTGACCTTCAAAATGAGATGTTTTGGCCGTGAAAGCCATTTGGCTATATAGCTAAGGTCTTAACAGACATCCACGAAAAATTTTGGCAAAAATTATGTCGTAAATTCAGATCACCAAAAAGTCCATGGACTATAGCACTCGAAAATCGGCAAGATGTGGGGTTTACCTGCTCTGAGGAACATTTGACCTTCAAAATGGGACGGTTTGGCCGTCAGAGCTAACTGGATCCATAGCTAAGGCCTTTAACAGTCGTCCACGAAAAATTTTGATAAAAATTAGGTCGAAATTCCAGATTATCAAAAAGTCCATTGACTATAGCATACGAAAATAGGCAAAATGAAGGGTTTGCCTGCTCCGGGGTTCGCTTTACCTTGAAAATGGGTCGTTTCGGCTGTGAGGGTTAATTGGCTCAGTAACTAAGGTATTAACGGATCTCCACGAAAAAATTTGGCAAAAAATATTTCGGAATTCCAGATCACCAAAAAGTCCTTGGACAATAGCACACGAAAATCGGCAAAATGAGGGGTTTACCTGCTCTGGGGCTCATTTGACCTTGAAAATGGGACGTTTAGGTCGTGAGGTTTAATTGGCTTAATAGCTAAGGTATTAACGGATATCCAATAAAATTTTGGCAAAAAATATTTCAGAATTCCAGATCACCAAAAATTCCATGGACTATAGCACACGAAAATCGGCAAACTGAGGGGTTTACCTGCTCTGGGGCTCATTTGACCTTGAAAATGGGACGTTTAGGTCGTGAGGGTTAACTTGCTCCATAGTTAAGGTATTAACGGTCTTCCATGAAAAATGTTGGCAAAAATTATGTCGGAATTCCATATCACCAATAGATTCATGGACTATAGCACACGAAAATCGGCAAAATGAGGGGTTTACCTGCACTGGGTTCATTTGACCTTCAAAATGGGACATTTTGTCTGTGAGGGCTAACTGGATTCATAACTTAGGTCTTAACGGACGTCCACGAAAAATTTTGGCAAAAAATTAAATCGGAATTCCAGATCACCAAAAATTCCATGGACTATAGCACACGAAGATTGGCAAAATGGGGGGTTTACCTGCTCTGGGGGTCGTTAGACCTTGGAAATGATTTGATTTGGCCGTGAGGGTGAACTGTCTCCATACCTAAGGTCTTAACGGACGTCCACGAAATTTTTTAGCATAAATTATGTCGGAATTCCAAATCACGAAATAGTGCATGGAATATAGCACACGAAAATTACAAAAATGAGGGGTTTACTTGCTCTGGGGCTCAATTGACCTTCAAAATGGGAGGTTTGGTCCGCGAGAGCTAACTGGCTCCATAGCTAAGGCCTTACCAAATGTCTATGAAAAAATTTTGCAAAAATTATGTCGGAAATGCAGATCCCCAAAAAGTCCATGGACTATATCACACGAAAATTTGCAAAATGGGGGGTTTACCTGCTCTGGGGCACATTTGACCTTCAAAATGGGAGGTTTGGTCCGCGAGAGCTAACTGGCTCCATAGCCGAGGTCTTAACGGACGTCCACGAAAATTTTTAGAAAAATTATGCCGTAATTCCAAATCACCAAAAAGTCCACGAACTATAACACACGAAAATCGGCAAAATTAGGGGTTTACCTGCTCTGGGGCACATTTGACCTTCAAAATGGGACGTTTTGGTCGTGATGGTTAACTTGCTCCATAGCTATGGTCTTAACGGTCGTCCAAGAAAATTTTTGGCATAAAGTATTTCGGAATTCCATATCACCAAAAAGTTTATAGACTATAGCACACGAAAATCGGCAAAATGAGGGGTTTATCTTCTCTGGGGCACATTTGACATTCAAAATAGGACGTTTGGTCCGTGAGGGCTAACAGTCTCCACAGCTAAGGTCTTAACGGATATCCACGAAAAAGTTTGGCAAAAATTATGTTGAAATCCAGATCACCAAAAAGTCCATGGACTATAGCAAACGAAAATCGGTAAAATGGGTGGTTTATCTGCTCTGGGGAACATTTGACCTTCAAAATGAGACGTTTTGGCCATGAAGAATAAATGGCTCCATAGCTAAGGTCTTGACGGACGTACACGAAAAATATTGGCAAAAATTATGTCGGAATACCAGATCACCAAAGAGTCAATGAACTATAGCACACGAAAATTGGCACCAAGGGGGGTTCACCTGCTCTGGGGCACATTTGATCTTCTAAAAGGTATGTTTTGGCCATGAGGGCTAACTAGCTCTATAGTTAAGGTCTAAACGGACATTCACGAAAAATTTTGGGAAAAATAATGTCATAATCCAGATCACCAAAAAGTCCATGAACTATAGCACTTTAAAATCGACATAATT
>NW_006239139.1:49359-50297 GCF_000226075.1 Solanum tuberosum | reverse complement strand
ACATTTGACCTTGAAAATGGGTCGTTTTGGCCGTGAGGGTTAACTGGCTAAATAACTAAGGTATTAACGGATATCCACGAAAAATTTTGGCAAAAAATATTTCGGAATTCCAGATCACCAAAAAATCCATGGACTATAGCACACGAAAATCGGCAAAATGAGGGGTTTACCTGCTCTGGGGCTCATTTGACCTTCAAAAAGGGACGTTTTGGCTGTGAGGGCTAACTGGCTCTATACCTAAGGTCTTAACGGACGTCCACGAAAATTTTTAGCATAAATTATGTCGTAATTCCAAATCCCGAAACAGTGCATGGACTATAGCACAAGAAAATTACAAAAACGAGGGGTTTACCTGCTTTGGGGTTCATTTGACCTTCAAAATGGGAGATTTGGTCCGCGAGAGCTAACTGGCTCCATAGCTAAGGCCTTACCAGATGTCTACGAAAAAATTTTGCAAAAATTGTGTCGGAATTGCAGATCCCCAAAAAGTTCATGGACTATAGCATACGAAAATTTGCAAAATGGGGGTCTTTACCAGCTCTGGGGGTTGTTTGACCTTGAAAATGGGTCGTTTTGGCCGTGAGGGTTAGCTGGCTCCATAGCTAAGGTCTTAACGGACGTCCATAAAAAATTTGAGAAAAATTATGCCGAAATTTCAAATCACCAAAAAGTCCACGAACTATAACACAAGAAAATCGGCAAAATTAGGGGTTTACCTGCTCTGGGGCACATTTGACCTTCTAAAAGGTATGTTTTGGCCATGAGGGCTAACTAGCTCTATAGATAAAGTCTAAACGGACATCCACGAAAAATTTTGGGAAAAATTATGTCGGAATTCCAGATCATCAAAAAGTCCATGGACTATAGCACATGACAATAAGCAAAATGGAGGGTTTACCTGATCCGGGGTACATTTGACCTTCAAAATGAGATATTTT
>NW_006239139.1:48980-49348 GCF_000226075.1 Solanum tuberosum | reverse complement strand
GGCCGTGAGGGCTAACTGGCTCCATAGATAAGGCCTTTAACAGACGTCCACGAAAATTTTTAACAAAAATGATGTCGAAATTCCAGATTATCAAAAAGTCCATTGACTATAGCACACGAAAATCCGCAAAATGAACGGTTTACCTTCTCCGGGGTTCGCTTGACCTTGAAAATGGGTCGTTTCGGCCGTGAGGGTTAACTGGCTCAATAGCTAAGGTATTAACGGATATCCACGAAAAATTTTGGCAAAAAATATTTCGGAATTCCAGATCACCAAAAAATCCATGGACTATAGCACACGAAAATCGGCAAAATGAGGGGTTTACCTGCTCTGGGGCTCATTTGACCTTCAAAAAGGGACGTTTTGGC
>NW_006239139.1:46703-48867 GCF_000226075.1 Solanum tuberosum | reverse complement strand
AGTGCATGGACTATAGCACACGAAAATTACAAAAACGAGGGGTTTACCTGCTCTGGGTTCATTTGACCTTCAAAATGGGAGGTTTGGTCCGCGAGAGCTAACTGGCTCCATAGCTAAGGCCTTACCAGATGTCTACGAAAAAAATTTGCAAAAATTATGTCGGAAATGCAGATCTCCAAAAAGTCCATGGACTATAGCACACGAAAATTTGCAAAATGGGGGGTTTACCAGCTCAGGGGGTCGTTTGACCTTGAAAATGGGTCGTTTTGGCCGTGAGGGTTAGCTGGCTCCATAGCTATGGTCTTAATGGACGTCCATAAAAATTTTGAGAAAAATTATGCCGGAATTTCAAATCACCAAAAAGTCCACGAACTATAACACACGAAAATCGGCAAAATTAGGGGTTTACCTGCTCTGGGGCACATTGACCTTCAAAATGGGACGTTTTGGTCGTGATGGTTAACTTGCTCCACAGCTAAGGTCTTAACGGTCGTTGACAAAAAAATTTGGCTTAAATTATGTCGGAATTTCAAATCATCGAAAAGTTCATAGACTATAGCACACGAAAATTGGCAAAATGAGGGGTTTATCTGCTCTGGGGCACATTTGATATTCAAAATAGGATGTTTGGCCCGTGAGGGCTAACTGGATCCACAGCTAAAGTCTTAACGGATATCCACGAAAAATTTTGGCAAAAATTATGTTGAAATTCCATCTCACCAAAAAGTCCATGGACTATAGCAAACGAAAATCGGTAAAATGGGTGGTTTACCTGCTCTGGGGAACATTTGACCTTCAAAATGGGACGTTTTGGCCATGACGACTAACTGGCTCCATACCTAAGGTCTTGACGGACGTCCACGAAAAATTTGGCAAAAATTATGTCGGAAATCCAGATCACCAAAGAGTCAATGAATTATAGCACACGAAAATTAGCACAATGTGGGTTCACCTGCTGTGGGGCACATTTGACCTTCAAAATGGTATGATTTGTCCATGAGGGCTAACTGGCTCTATAGATAATGTCTAAACGGACATCCACGAAAAATTTTGGGAAAAATTATGTCGAAATTCCAGATCACCAAAAAGTCCATTAACTATAGCACATTAAAATCGGCATAAATGGGGGGTTTACCTGCTCTGGGCACATTTAACCTTCAAAATGGGACGTTTTGGCCGTGAGGGTTAACTGGCTCAATAGCTAAGGTATTAACAGATGTACAAGAAAAATTTTGGCAAAAATATTTCGGAATTCCAGATCACCAAAAAGTCCATGGATTATAGCACACGAAAATCGGCAAAATGAGGGGTTATCCTACTCTGGTGATCATTTGAGCTTCAAAATGGGACGTTTTGGTCGTGAGGGTTAACTTGCTCCAAAGCTAAGGTATTAAATGTTGTCCATGAAAACTTTTGAAAAATATTATGTCGGAATTCCAGATCACCAAAAGGTTCGTGGACTATAGCACACGAAAATCGGCAAAATGAGGGGTTTACCTGCTCTGGGCTCATTTGACCTTCAAAATGGGACGTTTTGGTCGTGAGGGTTAACTTGCTCCAAAGCTAAGGTATTAAATGTTGTCCATGAAAACTTTTGAAAAATATTATGTCGGAATTCCAGATCACCAAAAAGTCCATTGACTATAGCACACGAAGATTGGCAAAATGGGGGGTTTACCTGCTCTGGGGTTGTTAGACCTTGAAAATGATTATCTTTGGCCGTGAGGGTTAACTGTTTCCATAGCTAAGGTCTTAACGGACGTCCACGAAAAATTTTGGCAAAAATTATATCGGAATTGCAGATCCCCAAAAAGTCCATTGACTATAGCACAAGAAAATTGGCAAAATGGGGGGTTTACCAGCTCTAGGGTTCGTTTGACCTTGAAAAAGGGTCGTTTTGGCCATGAAGATTAACTGGCTTCATAGCTAAGGTTTTAACGGACGTCGACGAAAAATTTAGAGAAAAATTATGCCGGAATTCCAGATCTCCAAAAAGTTCATGGATTATAACACACGAAAATAGGCAAAATATGGGTTTACCTGCTCTTGGGCACATTTGACATTCAAAATGGGACGTGTTGGCAGTGAGGGATAACTGTATCCATAGCTAAGGTCTTAAAGGATGTCCACAAAATATTTTGGCAAAAATTATGTCGTAATTCCA
>NW_006239139.1:45675-46474 GCF_000226075.1 Solanum tuberosum | reverse complement strand
ACCAAAAAGTCCATAAACTATAGCAAACGAAAATCGGTAATATATGGGGTTTACCTGCTCTGGGGTACTTTTAACCTTCAAAATGTTACAATTTGGTCGTGAGGGCTAACTAGCTCCATAGCTAAGGCTTTAGCAGAAGTCCACGACAAATTTTGGAAAAAATTATGTCGAAATTCCAGATCACCAGGAAGTCCATTGACTTTAGCAAACAAAAATCGTCCAAATAGGGGGTTTCCCTGCTCTGGGGAACATTTGACCTTCAAAATGCGACGTTTTGGCCATGAGGGCTAACGGTCTCCAACGCCAAGGTCTTAACGGACGTCCAAGAAAATTTTTGGCAAAAATTATGTTGGAAATCCAGATCACCAAAAAGTCAATGAAATTTAGCACACGAAAATCGGCAAAGTGTGGGTTTACCTGCTCTGGGGCACATTTATCCTTTAAAATAGGACGTGCTGGCATTGACGGTTAACTGTCTCCATAGCTAAGGTCTTAACGGACGTACACAAAAATAATTGGAAAAATTTATGATGGAATTTCAGATCACCAAAAAGTCTATGGACTATAGCACATTGAAATCGGCATAATGGGGGGTTTACCTTCTTTGGGTCACATTTGACCTTCAAAATGGGACGTTTTTGCCGTGAGGGCTAACTGGCTCCATAGCTAAGGCCTTAACGAACGTCCACGATAAATTTTGCCAAAAATAATGTCGAAATTCTAGATCACCAAAAAGTCCACGGACTATAGCACACGAAAATTGGCAAAATGGGGGGTTTACCTAATCCGGGGTAGATTT
>NW_006239139.1:45272-45520 GCF_000226075.1 Solanum tuberosum | reverse complement strand
AAGTACATGGACTATAGCACACGAAAATTGGCAAAATGGGGGGTTTACCTTCTCTGCGGCACATTTGACCATCAAAATGGGACATGTTTGCAGTGACGGTTAACTGTCTCCATAGCAGAGGTCATAACGGTCGTCCACGAAAATTTTTGCAAAAATAATGTCGGAATTCCTGATCACCAAAAAGTCCATGGACTATAGCACACGAAAATCGGCAAAATGGGGGGTTTACCTGCTTTGGGGCACATTTG
>NW_006239139.1:42786-44948 GCF_000226075.1 Solanum tuberosum | reverse complement strand
TCGGAATTCCAGATTACCAAAAATTTCATGGACTATAGCACATGATAATCGGCAAAAAGGGGGCTTTACCAGATCCGAGGCAGATTTGACATTCAAAATAGTATGTTTTGGCCGTGAGGGCTAATTGGCTCCATAGCTAAGGTCTTAACGGAAGTCCACGAAAATTTTTGGCAAAAATTATGTCGGAATTTTAGATCACCAAAAAGTCTATAGACTATAGCACATTAAAATCAGCATAATGGAGGGTTTACCTACTCTGGGCACATTTGACCTTTAAAATAGGTCGTTTTGGCCGTGAGCGATATCTGGCTACATAGCTAAGTTTCAACGGACGTTCACGAGAAATTTTGGCAAAAATTTTGTCGAAATTCCAGATCACCAAAAAGTCCATAGACTATAGCACACGAAAATCGGCAAAATGTGGGGTTTACCTGTTCTGGGACACATTTGACCTTCAAAATGAGACGTTTTAACCGCGAGGGTTAACTGGCTCCATAGCTAAGGCCTTAACGGATGTCCACGACAAATTAAGGCAAATATTATGTCGAAATTCCAAATCACCAAAATGTCCATGGACTATAGCATACAAAAATCGGCAAAATGGGGGGTTTACCTGCTCTGGGGAACATTGGACCTTCAAAATGGGACGTTTTGGTCATGAGGGCTTACTGGCTCCAAATCTAAGGTCTTAACGGACGTCCACGAAAAATTTAGGCAAAAATTATGTCAAAATCTCATATCACCTAAAGGTCCATGGATTATAGCACACGAAAATTGGTAAAATGGGGTGTTTACCTGCTCTGGGGTCATTTGACCTTGAGGGTTAACTGGCTCCATAGCTAATGTCTTAACAGACATCCACGAAAAATTTTGGAAAAAATTATGTCGGAATTACAGATCAAGAAAAAGTGCATGGACTATATAGTACACAAAAATCACCAAAATGAGGGTTTTACCAGCTCTGGGCACATTTGACTTTCATAATGGGATGTTTGGTCCGTGAGGGTTAACTAGCACCATAACTAAGGTCTTTACGGACGTCCACGAAAAATTGTGGCAAAAATTATGTCAGAATTCTAAAATCACCAAAAAAGTCAATGGACTATAGCACACGAAAATCGGCAAAATGAGGGGTTTACCGGCTCTGGGGCTCATTTGACTATTAAAATTGGGCGTTTTGTTTGTGAGGGTTAACTGGCTCCATAGCTAAGGTCTTAACGGACATCCACGAAAATTATGGCAAAATTAATGTCGGAATTTCAGATCACCAAATAGTCCATTGACTATAGCACACAAAAATCACCAAAATGAGGGTTTTACCAGCTCTGGGCATATTTGACTTTCAAAATGGGATGTTTGGTCCGTGAGGGTTTACTTTCACCATAGTTAAGGTCTTTACGGATGTCCACGAAAAATTGTTGCAAAAATTATGTCAGAATTCTAGCTCACCAAATAGTCCATGGACTATAGCATACGAAAATTGGCAAAATGGGGGGTTGACCTGCTCTGGGTATCGTTTGACCTTGAAAATGGGTCGTTTTGACCGTGAGGGTTAACTGGATCCATATCTAAGGTCTTAACGGACTCACACGAAAAATTTTGGCAAAAATTATGTCAGAATTCTAGCTCACCAAATAGTCCATGGACTATAGCACACGAAAATCAGCAAAATGGGGGTTTACTTGATCCAGGGATCATTTGACATGCAAAATGGGACGTTTTGTCCTTGAGGGCTAACGGGCTGCATATTTAAGGTCTTAACGGATGTCTACGGAAAATTTTGGCAAATATTATATCGGAATTCCAGATCACCAAAAGGTCCATTGACTATAGTACACGAAAATTGGCAAAATGCGAGGTTTACCTGCTCTGGGGGTCATTTCACCTTGTAAATGCTTCGTTTTGGCCTTGAGGGTTAACTGGATCCATAGCTAATGTCTTAACGGACGTCCACGAAAAATTTTGGCAAAATTTATGTCGGAATTCCAGATCACCAAAAAAGTCAATGGACTATAGCACACAAAAATCGCCAAAATGAGGGGTTTACCTGCTCTAGGGCACATTTGACCTTCAAAATAGGATGTTTGGTCCGTGAGGGTTAACTGGCACCATAGCTAAGGTCTTAACGGACGTCCCCGAAAATTTTTGCAAAAATGAGGTCG
>NW_006239139.1:41245-42740 GCF_000226075.1 Solanum tuberosum | reverse complement strand
GCACATGAAAATCGGCAAAATAGGGGGTTTATCTGCTCTGGGGCTCATTTGACCTTCAAAATGGGACGTTTTATTTTGTGAGGGTTAACTACCATAGATAAGGTCTTAACAGACGTCCACGAATAATTTTGACAAATATTATATCAGAATCCAGATCACCAAAAAGTTAATGGAATATAGCACACGAAAATTGGCAAAATGGGGGATTGACCTACTCTGGGGGTCGTTTGACCTTGAAAATGGGGGTTTACCTGATCCGGGGAAAATTCAAAATGGGACGTTTTGGACGTAGGGGCTAACTGGTTCCATAGCTAAGGTCTTAACGGATGTCCACGAAAAATTTTTGCAAAAATAATATCGGAATTTCAGATCACTAAAAAGTTCATGGACTATAGCACACGAAAAAATCGGCAAAATGAGGGGTTTACCTGTTCTTTGGCTTATTTAACCTTCAAAATGTGACCTTTGGTCTGTGAGGGCCAATTGTCTCCATAGATAAGGTCTTAACAGACGTCCATGAAAAATTTTGGCAAAAATTATATCGGAATTCTAGATCACCAAAAAGTCCTTGGACTATAGCACACGAAAATCGGTAAAATTAGGGGTTTACCTGCTCTGGGGAACATTTAACCTTCAAAAATGGGATGTTTTTGGTCCATGAGGGCTAACTGGATCCATAGCTAATGTCTTAACGGACGTCCACGAAAATTTTTGGCAAAAGTTATGTCGGAATTCCAGATCACGAAAAATGCATGGACTATAGCACACAAAAATCGCCAAAATGAGGGGTTTACCTGCTCTAGGGCACATTTGACCTTCAAAATGGGATGTTTGGTCCGTGAGGGTTAACTGACACCATAGCTAAGGTCTTAACGGACGTCTACAAAAAATTGTGGCAAAAATTATGTCAGAATTCTAGATCACCAAAAAGTCAATGGACTATAGCACACGAAAATAGGCAAAATGAGGGGTTTACCGGCTCTTGGGCTCATTTGACCTTCAAAATGGGGCGTTTTGTTTTGTGAGAATAACTGGCTCAATAGCTAAGGACTTAACGTATGTCCACGAAAAAATTTGGCAAAAATTATGTCAGAATCCAGATCACCAAAAAGTCCATAGACTATAGCACACGAAAATCGGCAAAATGGGGGAGTTACCTGCTCCGTGGGTCATTTGACCTTGAAAATGGGTCGTTTTGGCCGTGAGGGTTAACTGGCTCTATAGCTAATGTCTTATAGGACGTACACGAAAATTTTTTGCAAAAATTATGTCGGAATTCCAGATCGCCAAAAAGTCCATAGACTTATAGCACACGAAAATCGGCAAAATGGGGGGTTGACCTACTCTGGGGGTCGTTTGACCTTGAAAATGGGTCGTTTTGGCCGTGAGGGCTAACGGGTTCCATAGCTAAGGTCTTAACGGATGTCCACGAAAAATTTTGGCAAAAATAATATCGAAATTCCAGATCAACAAAAAGTACATGGACTATAGCACA
>NW_006239139.1:40490-41160 GCF_000226075.1 Solanum tuberosum | reverse complement strand
ACACGAAAATCGGCAAAATGAGGGGTTTACTTGTTCTTTGGCTTATTTAACCTTCAAAATGCGACCTTTGGTCTGCGAGGGCCAATTGGCTCCATAGATAAGGTCTTAACAGACGTCCACGAAAATTTTGGCAAAAATTATATCGGAATTCCAGATCAACCAAAAAGTCCTTGGACTATAGCACACGAAAATCTGTAAAATGGGGGGTTTACCTGCTCTGGGGAACATTTAACCTTCAAAATGGGATGTTTTGGCAATGAGGGCTAACTAGCTCTATAAATAAGGTCTTAACAGACGTCCACGAAAATTTTTGGCAAAAATTATATCGGAATTCCAGATCACCAAAAAGTCCTTGGACTATAGCACACGAAAATCGGCACAATGGGGGGTTCTCCTGCTTTGGGGCACATTTGGCCTTCAAAATGGGATGTTTTGGCAATGAGGGCTAACTAGCTCTATAAATAAGGTCTTAACAGACGTCCACCCACGAAAAATTTTGACAAAAATTATGTCGAACTTCCAGATCACCAAAAATTTCATGGACTATAGCACACGAAAATTGGCAAAATAGGGGGTTTACTTGATCCGGGGGACATTTGACTTTCAAAATGGGACGTTTTGGCCGTGAGGGCTAACTGGCTCCATAGCTAAGGCCTTAACAGATGTTCAT
>NW_006239139.1:33628-40309 GCF_000226075.1 Solanum tuberosum | reverse complement strand
ATTTGGCCTTGAGGGCTAACTGGCTCCATAGCTAAGGTCTTAACGGACGTCCACGAAAAATTGTTGTAAAAATTATGTCGGAATTTCAGATCATCAAAAAGGCAATTGATAATTGCACACGAAAATTGACAAAATGGGGGATTGACCTGCTTTTGGCACATTTGACCTTCAAAATGGGATGTTTTGGCCATGACGGCTAACTGGTTCCATAGCTAAGGTCTTAACGGATGTTCACGAAAAATTGTCGCAAAACTTATTTCGGAATTCCAGATCACCAAAAAGTCCATGGACTATAACACATGAAAATTGGCAAAATGGGGGTTTACCTGCTTCGGGGATCGGTTTGACCATGAAAATGGGTCGTTTTGGCCGTGAGGGCTAACTGGAGTCCAGTATCTAAGGTCTTAACGGACGCACACGAAAAATTTTGGCAAAAATTATGTCAGAATTCCATATCACCAAAAAGTCCATAGATTATAGCACACGAAAATCGGCAAAATGTGGGATTTACCTGCTCTGGGGCACATTTGACCTTCAGAATGGGATGTTTTGGCCGTGAGGGTTAACTTGCTCCATAGCTAAGGTCTTAACGGATGTTCACGAAAAATTGTCGCAAAACTTATTTCGGAATTCCAGATCACCAAAAAGTCCATGGACTATAACACATGAAAATTGGCAAAATGGGGGTTTACCTGCTTCGGGGATCGGTTTGACCATGAAAATGGGTCGTTTTGGCCGTGAGGGCTAACTGGAGTCCAGTATCTAAGGTCTTAACGGACGCACACGAAAAATTTTGGCAAAAATTATGTCGTAATTCCAAATCATCTAAAAGTTCATTGACTATAGCACACGAAAATCGTCAAAATGAGGGGTTTACCTGCTCTGGGGCACATTTGACCTTCAAAAGAGGACAGTTGGTCTGTGAGGGCTAATTGACTCCATAGCTAAGGTCTTAACGGATGTCCACGAAAAATATTGGCAAAAATTATGTCGTAATTACAGATCACCAAAAGTCAATGGAATATAGCACACGAAAATTGGTAAAATGGGGGCTTTACCTGCTCTTGGGAACAATTGACCTTCAAAATGGGACGTTTTGTCCATGAGGGTTAACTGGCTCCATAGCTAAGGTCTTAACGGACCTCTACGAAAAATGTTGGCAAAAGTTATGTCGGAATTCCGGATCACCAAAAAGTCCCATGGACTATTGCATACGAAAATCGGCAGAATGGGGGGTTCACCTGCTCTGGGGCACATTTGACCTTTAAAATGGGATGTTTTGGCCGTGAGGGCTAACTGGCTCTATAGATAAAGTCTTAACGGTCGTCCACTTATGTTTTGGGGAAATTTTTTGCAGGAATTCCAGATCTCCAATTAGTCCATGGACTATAGCACACGAAAATTGGCAAAATGGGGGGGGGTTTACCTGCTCTGCGGCACATTTGACCTTCAAAATGGGACGTGTTTGCAGTGAGGGTTAACTGTCTCCATAGCAGAGATCTTAACGGATGTCCCCGAAAAAATTTTTCAAAAATAATGTCGGAATTTTAGATCACCAAAAAGTCTATCGACTATAGCACATTAAAATTTGCATAATGGGGGGTTTACCTGCTTTTGGGCAAATTTGACCTTCCAAATAGGACGTTTTGGCCGTGAGGGCTATCTGGCTATATAGCTAAGGTTTTAACGGACGTCTACAAAATATTTTGGTAAAAATTATGTCGGAATTTCAGATCATCGGAAAATACATGGACTATAGCACACGAAAATTAGCAAGATGTGGGGTTTACATGCTCTGGGGCACATTTCACCTTCAAAATGGAACGTTTTGGCCGTGAAGGCTAACTGGCTCCATAGCTAAGTCCTTAACAGAAGTCCACAACAAATTTTGGAAAAAATTATGTCGAAATTCTAGATCACCAAAAAGTCCATGTCTATAGAACACGAAAATCGGCAAAATGTGGGGTTTACTTGCTGTGGGGATCATTTGACCTTCAAAATGGGACGTTTTAGCCATGAGGGTTAACTAGCTCCATAGCTAAGGTCTTAACGGACGTCCACGAAAATTTTTTGGAAAAATTATGTCGGAATTCCAGATTACCAAAAAGTCCATGGACTATAACACACAAAAATCAGCACAATAGGGGGTTCACCTGCTCTGGGGCACCTTTTACCTTCAAAATGGGATGTTTTGGCCGTGAGGGCTAACTGGCTCTATAGATAACGTCTTAACGGACGTCCACGAAAAATTTTGGGAAAAAATTATGTCGAATATCCAGATCACCAAAAAGTCCATAGACTATAACACACGAAAATTGGCAAAATGTGGGGTTTACCTGCTTTGGGGAACATTTGACCTTCAAAATGGGACGTGTTGGCAGTAAGGGCTATATGTCTCCATCGCAAAGGTCTTAAAGGACGTGAACGAAAAATTTTGGCAAAAATTATGTCGGAATTTCAGATCACCAAAAAGTCTATAGACTATAAGCACATTAAAATTGGCATAATTGGGGGTTTACTTGCTCTGGGGCATATTTGACATTCAAAATGGGACGTGTTGGCCGTGAGGGCTATCTGGATCCATAGCAAAGGTCTTAATGGATGTTCACAAAAAATTTTGGCAAAAATTATGTCGAAATTCCAGATCACCAAAAAGTCCATGGACTATAGCACACGAAAATCGGCACAATGGGGGTTCACCTGCTCTTGGGCACATTTGACCTTCAAAATGAGATGTTTTGGCCGTGATATCTATCTGGCTCCATATATAAGGTTTTAACGGAATTCCAGATCACCAAAAAGTCCATAGACTATAGCACACGAAAATCGACAAGATGTGGGGTTTACCTGCTCTGGGGCACATTTGACCTTCAAAATGGGACGTTTTGGCCGTGATGGCTAACTGACTCCATAGCTAAGGCCTTAACGGACGTCCAAGACTAATTTTGGCAAAAATTATGTTGAAATTGCAGATCACCAAAAAGTCAATGGATGATATCACACGAAAATCGGCGAAATGGGGGTTTACCTGCTCTGGGGTACATTTCACCTTCAAAATGGAACGTTTTGGCCATAAGGGTTAACTGACTCCATATCTAAGGTCTTAACAGATGTCTACGAAAATTTTTGGCATAAATTATGTCGGAATTCCAGATCACCAAGAAGTCCATAGACTATAGCACACGAAAGACAGCAAAATAGGGGGGTTAACCTGAACCGGGGCACATTTGATTTTCAGAGTGGGACGTTTTGGCCGTGAGGGCTAACTGGCTCCATAGCTAATGTCTTAACTAAAATCCACGATAATTTTGGTCAAAAGTTAATGTGGAAATTCCATATCACCAAAAAAGTCCTTAGACTATAGCACACGAAAATCGGAAAAATGGGGGTTTACCTGCTCTGGGCTTATTTGACCTTCAAAATGGGACGTTTTGGCTGTGAGGGTTAACTTGCTCAATAGGTAAGGTCTTAACGGTCGTCCACGAAAAATTTTGGTAAAAATTATGTCAGAATTTCAGATTACCAAAAACTTCATGGATTATAGCACACGAAAATCGGCAAAATGAGGGGTTTACCTGCTCTGGGCTTATTTGACCTTCAAAATGGGACGTTTGGTACGTGAGAGCTAACTGGCTCCATAGCTAATGTCTTAACTAAAATCCACGATAATTTTTGGCAAAAGTTATGTGGAAATTCCATATCACCAAAAAGTCCTTAGACTATAGCACACGAAAATCGGAAAAATGGGGGTTTACCTGCTCTGGGCAGATTTGACCTTCAAAATGGGACGTTTTGGCCGTGAGGGCTAACTGGCTCCATAGCTAAGGCATTAACGGACATCCACGACAAAATTTGGCAAAAATCATGTCGAAATTCCAGATCACCAAAAAGTTTATGTACTATAGCACACGAAAATTGGTAAATGTTGGGTTTACGAGCTCTGGGGCACATTTCACCTTCAAAATGGGACGTTTTGGCCGTGAGGGCTAACTGGCTCCATAGCTAAGGTCTTAACGGACGTCCACGAAATATTTTGGCAAAAAATATGTCGGAATTCCAGATCACCAAAAAGTTTATGTACTATAGCACACGAAAATTGGTAAATGTTGGGTTTACGAGCTCTGGGGCACATTTCACCTTCAAAATGGGACGTTTTGGCCGTCAGGGCTAACTGGCTCCATTGCTAAGGTCTAAATGGACGTCCACGACAAGTTTTGGCAAAAATTATGTCATAATTCCAGATCACTAAAAAGTCCATGGACTATAGCACACGAAAATCGGTAAAATGGGGGTTTACCTGCTCCGCGGGTTGTTTGACCTTGAAAATTAATCATTTTGGACGTAAGGGTTAAATGGCTCAATAGCTAAGGTCTTAACGGACGGCCACAAAAAATTTTGGCAAAAATTATGTTGGAATTCCAGATCACCAAAAAGTCCATTGACTATAGCACACGAAAATTGGCAAAATGGGGGTCGACCTACTCTGGGGGTTGTTTGACCTTAAAAATGGGTCGTTTTGGCCGTGAGGTTTAACTGTATCCATAGCTAAGGTCTTAACGGACGTCCACAAAAAATTTTGGCAAAAATTATGTTGGAATTCCAGATCACCAAAAAGTCCTTGGATTATAGCACACGAAAATCGGCAAAATGGGGGTCTACCTAATCCGGGGTGCATTTCACTATCAAAATGGGACGTTTTGGCCGTGAGGGCTAACTGGCTCCATAGCTAAGGTCTTAACAGACATCCACGAAAATTTTTGGCAAAAATTATGTCGGAATTCCAGATTTTTAAAAAGTTCATGGAATATAGCACACGAAATGTGGCAGAATTGGAGGTTTACCTGCTCTGGGCAACATTTGTCCTTCATAATGGGACGTTTTGGCCATGAGGGCTAACTGGCTCCATAGCTAATGTTTTAACAGACGTCCACGAAAAATTTTGGCAAAAATTATGTCAGAATTCCAGATCACTAAAAAGTCCATTGACTATAGCATACGAAAATCGGCAAAATGAGGGGTTTATCTGTTCTTGGGCTCATTTGACCTTCAAAATGGGACTTTTTGTTCGTGAGGTTAACTTGCTCCATAGCTAAGGTCTTAACGATCGTCCATGAAAAATTTTGGCAAAAATTATGTCGGAATGTCAGATCACCAAAAGGTTTATGGACTATAACACACGAAAATCGGCAAAATAAGGGTTTACCTGCTCTGGCGCACATTTGACCTTTAAAATAGGACGTTTGGTTCGTGAGGGCTAACTGGCTCCATAGCTAAGGTTTTAACGGATGTCCACGAAATTTTTTTGCAAGAATTATGTCGGAATCCAGATCACCAAAAAGTCAATGGACTATAGCACACGAAAATCGGTAATATGTGGGATTTACCTGCTCTGTGAAACATTTGACCTTCAAAATTGGACGTTTTGGCCGTGAGGGATAACTGGCTCCATAGCTAAGGTCTTAAAGGACGTCCACGAAAAATTTTGGCAAAAATATGTCGGAATTCCAGATCACAAAAAAGTCTATTGACTATAGCATACGAAAATCGGCACAATGGGATGTTCATCTGCTCTGGGGAACAATTGACCTTCAAAATGGGACATTTTGGCCATGAGGGCTAACTGGCTCCATAGCTAAGGTCTTACAGGACTTCCACCAAAAATTTTGGGAAAAATTCTGTCGGAATTCCAGATCACCAAAAAAGTCCATGAACTATAGCACACGAAAATCGGTAATATGTGGGATTTACCTGCTCTGTGAAACATTTGACCTTCAAAATGGGGTGTGTTGGCAGTGAGGGATAATTGTCTCCATAGCTAAGGTCTTAACGGACGTCCACGAATTTTGGCAAAATTAATGTCGGAATTTCAGATACACCAAAAAGTCTATGGACTATAGTACATTAAAATCGGCATAATAGGGGGTTAACCTGCTATGGGCATATTTGACCTTCAAAATGGGATGTTTTGGCCGTGAAAGCCATTTGGCTACATAGCTAAGGTCTTAACAGACGTCCACGTAAAATTTTTGCAAAAATTATGTCGGAAATCCAAATCACCAAAAAGTTCATGGACTATAGCACTCGAAAATCGACAAGATGTGGGGTTTACCTGCTCTGAGAACATTTGACCTTCAAAATAAGACATTTTGGCCGTAAGGGATAACTGGCTCCATAGCTAAGGCCTTTACTGGACGTCCACGAAAAAATTTGGCAAAAATTATGTCGAAATTCCAGATTATCAAAAAGTCCATTGACTATAGCACACGAAAATCGGCAAAATGAAGGGTTTACCTGCTCCGGGGTTCGCTTGTCCTTGAAAATGGGTCGTTTCGGCCGTGAGGGTTAACTAACTCAATAGCTAAGGTATTCACGGATGTCCAAGAAAAATTTTGGCAAAAAATATTTCGGAATTCCTGATCACCAAAAAGTCCATGGACTATAGCACACGAAAATCGGCAAAATTGGGGGTTTTCCTGCTCTGGGTCACATTTGACCTTTAAAATGGGACGTTTAGGTCGTGAGGGTTAACTTTCTCCATAGCTCAGGTATTAACTGTAGTCCATGAAAAATTTTGGCAAAAATTATGTCGGAATTCCATATCACCAAAAGGTTCTTGGACTATAATACACGAAAATCAACAAAATGAGGGGTTTACCTGCTCTGGGTTCATTTGACCTTATA
>NW_006239139.1:33058-33399 GCF_000226075.1 Solanum tuberosum | reverse complement strand
ATGTTTTGGCCATAAGGGCTAACTATCTCCATAGCTTAGGTCTTAACGGACATACACGAAAATTTTTAGCATAAATTATGTCGGAATTCCAGATCACGAAATGTCCATGGACTATAACACACGAAAATCGGCAAACTGGGGGGTTTACCTGTTCTGGGGCACATTTGACGTTCAAAATAGGACGTTTTGGCCGTGAGGGCTAACTGGCTCGATCGCTAAGGCCTTTAACGGACGTCCACAAAAATTTTTGGCGAAAATGATCTCGAAATTCCAGATTATCAAAAAGTCCATGGACTATAGAACACGAAAATTGGCAAAATGGGGGGTTAATCTGGGTCACA
>NW_006239139.1:30983-33050 GCF_000226075.1 Solanum tuberosum | reverse complement strand
GACCTTGAAAATGGGTCGTTTTGGCCGTGAGGGTTAATTGGCTCAAAAGCTAAGGTATTAACGGATATCCACAAAAAATTTGGCAAAAAATATTTCAGAATTCCAGATCACCAAAAAGTCCATGGACTATAGCACACGAAAATTGGTAAACTGAGGGGTTTACCTGCTCTGGGGCTCATTTGACCTTCAAAATGGGACGTTTAGGTCGTGAGGGTTAACTTGCTCCATAGCTAAGGTATTAACGGTCGTCCATGAAAAATGTTGGCAAAAATATAGTAGGAATTCCATATCACCAAAAGGTTCTTGGGCTATAGTACACGAAAATCGGCAAAATAATGGGTTTACCTGCTCTGGGTTTATTTGACCTTCAAAATGGGACGTTTTGTCTGTGAGGGCTAACTAGCTCCATAACTTAGGTCTTAACGGACGTCCACCAAAAATTTTGGCAAAAAATTAGGTCGGAATTCCAGATCAACCAAAAAGTCTATGGACTATAACACACGAAGATTGGACAAAAGTGGGGGGTTTACCTTCTCTGGGGGTCGTTAGACCTTAAAAATGATTCGCTTTGGCCGTGAGGGTTAACTGTCTCCAAAACTAAGGTCTTAACGAAAGTCCACGAAATTTTTTAGCATAAATTATGTCGGAATTCCAGATCACGAAACAGTGCATGTACTATAGCACACGAAAATCACAAAAATGAGGGGTTTACCAGCTCTGGGTTCATTTGACCTTCTAAAGGGGAGGTTTGGTCCGCGAGAGCTAACTGGCTCCATAGCTAAGGCCTTTAAAAACGTCTACGAAAAAATTTTGCAAAAATTATGTCGGAATTGCAGATCCCCAAAAAGTCCATGGACTATATCACACGAAAACTTACAAAATGGGGGTTTACCAGCTCTGGGGGTCGTTTGACCTTGAAAATGGGTCGTTTTGGCCGTGTGGGCTAACTGTCTCTATAGATAAGGTCTTAACGGATGTCCACGAAAAATTTTGCGAAAAACTGTCGGAATTCCAAATAACAAAAAAGTCCATGGACTATAGCATACGAAAATTGGCAAAATGGGGGTTTACCTGATCCGGGGAATATTTGACTTTCAAAATGGGACGTTTGGCCGTGAGGGCTAACTGGCTCCATCGCTAAGGCCTTAACGGATGTTCACGAAAAGGTTTGGTAAAAATTATGTCGAAATTCTAGATCACCAAAAAATGCATGGACTATAGCACACAAAAATCGGCAAAATCGGGGGTTTACCTGCTATGGGGAACATTTGTCCTTCAAAATGGGATGTTCTGGCCGTGAGGGGTAACTGGTTCCTTAGCTAAGGTCTTAACGTACGTCCACAAAAAATTGTTGTAAAAATTATGTCGGAATCCAGATAATCAAAAAGTCAAAGGATAATAGCACATGAAAATCGGCAAAATGGGGGATTGACCTGCTCTGGGTATATTTGACATTCAAAATGGGATGTTTTGGCCATGAGAGCTAACTAGTTCCATAGCTAAGGTCTTAACGGACGTTCATGAAAAATTTTGGCAAAAATCATGTCGGAATTCCATATCACCAAAAAGTCCAAAGATTATAGCGCACGAAAATCGGCAAAATATGGGGTTTACATGTTCTGGGGCACATTTGACCTTCAGAATGGGACGTTTTGGCCGTGAGGATTAACTTTCTCCATAACTAAGGTCTTAACGGTCGTCCACGAAAAAAAAATTCAAAAATTCTATCGGCATTCCAGATCACCAAAAAGTTCATTGACAATAGCACACGAAAATCGGCAAAATTGGGGTTTACCTGATTATGGGGAACGTTTGACCTTCAAAATGGGACGTTTTGGCCGTGAGGGCTAACCGACTCCATAGATAAAGTCTTAACAGACGTTCAAGAAAAATTTTGGCAAAAATTATGTCGTAATTCCAGGTCATCTAAAAGTTCATTGATTATAGCACACGAAAATCGGCAAAATGAGGGGTTTACCTGCTCTGGGGCACATTTGACCTTCAAAATAGGACGCTTGGTCCATGAGGGCTAACTGGCTCCATAGCTAAGGTCTTAACGGACGTCCA
>NW_006239139.1:30439-30849 GCF_000226075.1 Solanum tuberosum | reverse complement strand
AGATTGGGGGTTTTCCTGCTCTGTGTCACATTTGACCTTCAAAATGGGACGTGTTTGCAGTGAGGGTTAACTGTCTCCATAGA
This sequence comes from Solanum tuberosum, assembly GCF_000226075.1. Lineage (NCBI taxonomy): Eukaryota > Viridiplantae > Streptophyta > Magnoliopsida > Solanales > Solanaceae > Solanum > Solanum tuberosum. The sequence goes on along the minus strand of NW_006239139.1, from coordinate 30,766 downwards.
AGAAGTATTAACGGACGTGTACGAAAAATTTTGGCCAAAATAATGTCGGAATTTCAGATCTCCAAAAAGTCTATGGACTATAGCACATTAAAAATTGCATAATGGGGTGTTTACCTGCTTTGGGGCAAATTTGACCTTCCAAATGGGACGTTTTGGCCGTGAGAGCTATCTGGCTACATAGCTAAAGTTTTAACGGACGTCTACGAAAAATTTTGATAAAAATTATGTCGGAATTCCAGATCACCAAAAAGTCCATGAACTATAACACACGAAAAATGATAAAATGGGGGGTTACCTGATCCGGGGCACATTTGACATTTAAAATGG
>NW_006239139.1:29197-30350 GCF_000226075.1 Solanum tuberosum | reverse complement strand
CTTAACGGACGTCTACGACAAATTTTGGCAAAAATTATGTCGAAATTCCGGATTACCAAAAAGTCCATGTTTATAGCACAGGAAAATCGGCAAAATATGGGGTTTACATGCTGTGGGGAACGTTTGACCTTCAAAATGGGACGTTTTATCCATGAGGGCTAACTGGCTCCATAGCTAAGGTCTTAAAGGACGTCCACCGTCCACGAAAATTTTTGGCAAAAATATGTCGGAATTCCCGATCACCAAAAATTTCATTGACTATAGCATACGAAAATCGGCACAATGGGAGGTTCATCTGCTCTGGGGAACATTTGACCTTCAAAATGGGACTTGTTGGCACTAAGGGCTAACTGTCTCCATAGCTAAGGTCTTAACGGACGTCCACGAAAAATTTTGGCAAAAATTATTTCGTAAATCCAGATCACCAAAAGTCCATGGGCTATAGCACTCGAAAATCGGCAAGATGTGGGGTTTACCTGCTCTAGGGAACATTTGACCTTCAAAATGGGACTTGTTGGCACTAAGGGCTAACTGTCTCCATAGCTAAGGTCTTAACGGACGTCCACGAAGAGTTTTGGCAAAAATGATGTCGGAATTTCAGATCACCAAAAAGTCTATGGAATATAGTACATTAAAATCGGCATAATGGGGGATTTACCTGCTCTTGGTATATTTGACCTTACAAAATTGAGATGTTTTGGCCGTGAAGCCATTTGGCTATATAGCTAAGGTCTTAACAGACATCCACGAAAAATTTTGGCAAAAATTATTTCGTAAATCCAGATCACCAAAAGTCCATGGGCTATAGCACTCGAAAATCGGCAAGATGTGGGGTTTACCTGCTCTGAAGAACATTTGACCTTCAAAATGGGACATTTTGGCCGTGAGAGCTAACTGGCTCCATAGCTAAATCATTTAACGGTCGTCCACGAAAAATTTTGATAAAAATTATGTCGAAATTCTAGATTATCAAAAAGTCCATTGACTATAGCACACGAAAATCGGCAAAATGAAGGGTTTACCTGCTTCGGGGTTCGCTTGACCTTGAAAATGGGTCATTTCGGCCGTGAGGGTTAACTGGCTCAGTAACTAGGGTATTAACGGATCTCCATGAAAAATTTTGGCAAAAAATATTTCGGAATTCCAGATCACC
>NW_006239139.1:28432-28961 GCF_000226075.1 Solanum tuberosum | reverse complement strand
CTATAGCACATTAAAAATTGCATAATGGGGGGTTTACCTGCTTTGGGGCAAATTTGACCTTCCAAATGGGATGTTTTGGCCGTGAGAGCTATCTGGCTACATAGCTAAGGTTTTAACGGACGTCTACGAAAAATTTTGGTAAAAATTATGTCGAAATTCCAGATCATCGTAAAATACATGGATTATAACACACGAAAATCGGCAAGATATGAGGTTTACATGCTCTGGGGCACATTTGACCTTCAAAATGGGACGTTTTGGCCGGGAAGGGTAAATGTCTCCATAGCTAAGGCCTTAACGGACGTCTACGACAAATTTTTGCAAAAATTATGTCGAAATTCCGGATTACCAAAAAGTCCATGTCTATAGCACAGGAAAATCGGCAAAATGTGGGGTTTACTTGCTGTGGGGAACGTTTGACCTTCAAAATGGGACGTTTTGGCCGTGAGGGCTAACTGGATCCATAGCTAAGGTCTTAACGGACGTCCACGAAAATTTTTGGCAAAAATATGTCGGAATTTCCGATCAC
>NW_006239139.1:27850-28106 GCF_000226075.1 Solanum tuberosum | reverse complement strand
AGGGCTAGCTAGATCCATAGCTAAGGTCTTAACGGACGTCCACGAAGAGTTATGACAAAAATGATGTCGGAATTTCAGATCACCAAAAAGTCTATGGACTATAGTACATTAAAATCGGCATAACGGGGGATTTACCTGCTCTTGGTATATTTGACCTTAAAAATGAGATGTATTGGCCGTGAAAGCCATTTGGCTATATAGCTAAGGTCTTAACAGACATCCACGAAAAATTTTGGCAAAAATTATGTCGGAAATC
>NW_006239139.1:27162-27610 GCF_000226075.1 Solanum tuberosum | reverse complement strand
GCGGCAAAATGAAGGGTTTACCTGCTTCGGGGTTCGCTTGACCTTGAAAATGGGTCATTTCGGCCGTGAGGGTTAACTGGCTCAGTAACTAAGGTATTAACGGATCTCCACGAAAAATTTTGGCAAAAAATATTTCGAAATTCCAGATCACCAAAAAGTCTTCGGACTATAGCACACGAAAATCGGTAAAATGAGGGGTTTACGTGCTCTGCGACACATTTGACCTTCAAAATGGGACGTGTTTGCAGTGAGGGTTAACTGTCTCCATAGCAGAAGTCTTAACGGACGTCTACGAAAAATTTTGGTAAAAATTATGTCGGAATACCAGATCATCGTAAAATACATGGACTATAACACACGAAAATCGGCAAGATGTGAGGTTTACATGCTCTGGGGCACATTTAACCTTCAAAATGGGACGTTTTGGCCATGCGGCCTAACGGGCTCT
>NW_006239139.1:26355-27132 GCF_000226075.1 Solanum tuberosum | reverse complement strand
GCTATCTGGCTACATAGCTAAGGTTTTAACGGACGTCTACGAAAAATTTTGGTAAAAATTATGTCGGAATACCAGATCATCGTAAAATACATGGACTATAACACACGAAAATCGGCAAGATGTGAGGTTTACATGCTCTGGGGCACATTTAACCTTCAAAATGGGACGTTTTGGCCGTGAATGCTAACTGTCTTCATAGCTAAGGCCTTAACGGACGTCTACGACAAATTTTGGCAAAAGTTATGTCAAAATTCCGGATTACCAAAAAGTCCATGTCTATAGCACAGGAAAATCGGCAAGATGTGAGGTTTACATGCTCTGGGGCACATTTAACCTTCAAAATGGGACGTTTTATCAATGAGGGCTAACTGGCTCCATAACTTAGGTCTTAAAGGACGTCCACGAAAATTTTTGACAAAAATGTGTCGGAATTCCCGATCACCAAAAATTTCATTGACTATAGCATACTAATATCGGCACAATGGGAGGTTCATCTGCTCTGGGGAACATTTTACCTTCAAAATGGGACGTTTTGGCCATGAGGGCTAACTGGCTCCATAGCTAAGGGATTAAAGGACGTCCACGAAAATTTTAGGAAAAATTCGCTCGAAATTCCAGATCACCAAAAAGTCCATGAACTATAGCACATGAAAATCGGCAATATGTGGGGTTTACCTGCTCTAGGGAACATTTGACCTTCAAAATGGGACGTGTTTGCAGTGAGGGTTAACTGTCTCCATAGCAGAAGTCTTAACGGACGTCTACGAAAAATTTTGG
>NW_006239139.1:25702-25863 GCF_000226075.1 Solanum tuberosum | reverse complement strand
CGGCAAAATGAAGGGTTTACCTGCTCCGGGGTTCGCTTGACCTTGAAAATGGGTCATTTCGGCCGTGAGGGTTAACTGGCTCAGTAACTAAGGTATTAACGGATCTCCACGAAAAATTTTGGCAAAAAATATTTCGGAATTCCAGATCACCAAAAAGTCTT
>NW_006239139.1:24529-25344 GCF_000226075.1 Solanum tuberosum | reverse complement strand
TCCAGATCACCAAAAAGTCCATGGACTATAGCACATGAAGATTGGCAAAATGGGGGGTTTGCCTGCTCTGGGGGTCGTTAGACCTTGAAAATGACTTGCTTTGGCCGTGAGGGTTAACTGTCTCCATACCTAAGGTCTTAACGGACGTTCACGAAAATTTTTAGCTTAAATTATGTCAGAATTCCAGATCACGAAACAGTGCATAGACTATAGCACACGAAAATCGGCAAAATGAGGGGTTTACCTGTTCTGGGGCACATTTGACGTTCAAAATAGGACGTTTTGGCCGTGAGGGATAACTGGCTCGATCGATTAGGCCTTTAACGGACGTCCACGAAATTTTTTGGCAAAAATGATGTCGAAATTCCAGATTATCAAAAATTCCAATTCCATGGACTATAGCATACGAAAATCGGCAAAATGGGGGGTTTACCTGCTCCGGGGTTCGCATGACCTTGAAAATGGGTCGTTTCGGCCGTGAGGGTTAATTGGCTCAATAGCTAAGGTATTAACGGATATCCACAAAAATTTTGGCAAAAAATATTTCAGAATTCCAGATTACCAAAAAGTCCATGGACTATAGCACACAAAAATCGGCAAACTGAGGGGTTTACCTGCTCTGGGGCTCATTTGACCTTCAAAATGGGACGTTTAGGTCGTCAGGGTTAACTTGCTCCATAGCTAAAGTATTAACGGTCGTCCATGAAAAATGTTGGCAAAAATTATGTCGGAATTCCATATCACCAAAAGATTCATGGACTATAGCACACGAAAATCGGCAAAATGGGGGGTTTACCTCATCCGAGGCACATTTG
>NW_006239139.1:22535-24347 GCF_000226075.1 Solanum tuberosum | reverse complement strand
ACACGAATATTGGCAAAATGGGGGGTTTACCTGCTCTAGGGGTCGTTAGACCTTGAAAATGATTTGCTTTGGCCGTGAGGGTGAACTGTCTCCATACCTAAGGTCTTAATGGACGTTCACGAAATTTTTTAGCATAAATTATGTCAGAATTCCAAATCACGAAACAGTGCATGGACTATAGCACACGAAAATTACAAAAACGATGGGTTTATTTGCTCTGGGGCTCATTTGACCTTCAAAATGGGAGGTTTGGTCCGCGAGAGCTAACTGGCTCCATAGCTAAGGCCTTACCAGATGTCTACGAAAAAATTTTGCAAAAATTATGTCGGAATTGTAGATCCCCAAAAAGTCCATGGACTATAGCACATGAAAATTTGCAAAATGGGGGGTTTATCAGCTCTGGGGGTCGTTTGACCTTAAAATGGGTCGTTTTGGCCGTGAGGGTTAGCTGGCTCCATAGCTAAGGTCTTAAGGAACGTCCATAAAAATTTAGAGAAAAATTATGCCGGAATTTCAACCCAAAAAGTCCATGGACTATAGCACATGAAAATTTGCAAAATGGGGGGTTTATCAGCTCTGGGGGTCGTTTGACCTTAAAATGGGTCGTTTTGGCCGTGAGGGTTAGCTGGCTCCATAGCTAAGGTCTTAAGGAACGTCCATAAAAATTTAGAGAAAAATTATGCCGGAATTTCAAATCACCAAAAAGTCCATGAACTATAACACACGAAAATCGGCAAAATTAGGGGTTTACCTGCTCTGGGGACCATTGACCTTCAAAATGGGATGTTTTGGTCGTGATGGTTAACTTGCTCCTCAGCTAAGGTCTTAACGGACGTCTACGAAATATTTTGGCAAAAATTAAGTCGGAAATCCAGATCACCAAAGAGTCAATGAATTATAGCACACGAAAATTAGCACAATGGGGGGTTCACTTGCTTTGGGGCACATTTGACCTTCAAAATGGTATGATTTGTCCATGAGGGCTAACTGGCTCTATTGATATGGTCTAAACGGATATCCACGAAAAATTTTGGGAAAAATAATGTCGGAATTCCAGATCACCAAAAAGTCCATGAACTATAGCACATTAAAATCGGCATAATGGGGGTTTACCTTCTCTGGGCACATTTAACCTTCAAAATGGGACGTTTTGGCCGTGAGGGTTAATTGGGTCAATAGCTAAGGTATTAACAGATGTCCACGAAAAATTTTGGCAAAAAATATTTCGGAATTCCCGATCACCAAAAAGTCCATGGATTATAGCACACGAAAATCGGCAAAATAAGGGGTTATCTTACTCTGGGGATCATTTGACCTTCAAAATGGGACGTTTTGGTCGTGAGGGTTAACTTGCTCCAAAGCTAAGGTATTAAATATCGTCCATGAAAAATTTTGAAAAATATTATGTCGGAATTCCAGATCATCAAAAGGTTCATGGACTATAGCACACGAAAATCGTCAAAATGAGGGGTTTACCTGCTCTGGGCTCATTTGACCTTCAAAATGGGACGTTTTGGTCGTGAGGGTTAACTTGCTCCAAAGCTAAGGTATTAAATATCGTCCATGAAAAATTTTGAAAAATATTATGTCGGAATTCCAGATCACCAAAAAGTCCATTGACTATAGCACACGAAGATTGGCAAAATGGGGGGTTTACCTGCTCTGGGGGTTGTTAGACCTTGAAAATAATTCGCTTTGGCCGTGAGGGTTAACTGTTTCCATAGCTATAGCCTTAACGGACGTCCACGATAAATTTTGGCAAAAATTATATCGGAATTGCAGATCCCCAAAAAGTTCATTGACTATAGCACA
>NW_006239139.1:18751-22447 GCF_000226075.1 Solanum tuberosum | reverse complement strand
GTTAACTGGCTTCATAGCTAAGGTCTTAACGGACGTCGACGAAAAATTTAGAGAAAAATTATGCCGGAATTCTAGATCTCCAAAAAGTTCATGGATTATAACACACGAAAATCGGCAAAATGTGGGTTTACCTGCTCTGGGGCACATTTGACATTCAAAATGGGACGTGTTGGCAGTGAGGGCTAACTGTATCCATAGCTAGGGTCTTAACGGATATCCACAAAATATTTTGGCAAAAATTATGTCGTAATTTCAGATCACCAAAAAGTCTATGGACTATAGCACATAAAAATCGGCATAATGGGGGTTTACCTGCTCTGGGGCACATTTGACCTTCAAAATGGGACGTTTTGGCCGTGAGGGCTATCTAGCTACATAGCTAAGGTCTTAACGAACGTTCACGAGAAATTTTGGCAAAAAATTATGTTGGAAATCCAGATCACCAAAAAGTCCATGGACTATAGCATACAAAAATCGTCAAGATGTGGGGTTTACCTGCTCTGGGGTACATTTAACCTTCAAAATGGGACAATTTGGCCGTGAGGGCTAATTAGCTCCATAGCTAAGGCCTTAGCAGACGTCCACGACAAATTTTGGAAAAAAATTATGTCGAAATTCCAGATCACCAGGAAGTCCATAGACTTTAATAAACGAAAATCGTCAAAATGGGGGGTTTCCTTGCTCTGGGGAACATTTGACCTTCAAAATGGGACGTTTTGGCCATGAGGGCTAACGGTCTCCAAAGGCAAGGTCTTAACGGACGTCTAAGAAAATTTTTTGGCAAAAATTATGTTGGAAATCCAGATCACCAAAAATTCAATGAAATTTAGCACACAAAAATCGGCAAAATATGGGTTTACCTGCTCTAGGGCACATTTAACCTTTAAAATGGGACGTGCTGGCATTGAGGGCTAACTGTCTCCATAGCTAAGGTCTTAACGGACGTACACAAAAAAAATTGGAAAAAATTATGTTGGAATTTCAGATCACCAAAAAGTCTATGGACTATAGCACACGAAAATCGGCAAAATTGGGGGTTTACCTGCTCTGGGGCTCATTTGACCTTCAAAATGAGACGTTTTGGCCGTGAAGGCTAACTGGCTCCATAGCTAAGGCCTTTACGAACGTCCACGATAAATTTTGCCAAAAATTATGTCGAAATTCCAGATCATCAAAAAGTCCATGGACTATAGCACACGAAAATCGGCAAAATTGGGGGTTTACCTGCTCTGGGGAACATTTGACCTTAATTATGGGACGTTTTGGCCATGAGGGCTAACTGGCTCCAAAGCCAAGGTGTTAACGGACGTCCACGAAAAATTTTGGGAAAATTATGTCGGAATTTCATATCACCAAAAAGTCCATCGACTGTAGTACACGAAAATCGGCAAAATGTGGGTTTACCTGCTCTGGGCACATTTGACCTTCAAAATGGGACGTGTTGGTAGTGAGGGCTAACTGTCTCCATAGATAAGGTCGTAACGGACGTCCACGAAAATTTGTGGCAAAAATTTTGTCAGAATTTTAGATCACCAAAAAGTCAATAGACTATAGCACACGAAAATCGGCAAAAATGAGGGGTTTACCGGCTCTGTGGCTCATTTGACCTTCAAAATGGGACGTTTTGGCCATAAGGGCTAACTGGCTCCAAATCTAAGGTCTTAACGGACTTCCACGAAAAATTTTAGCAAAAATTATGTCAGAATTTCAGATCACGAAACAGTGCATGGACTATAGCACACGAAAATCGGCAAAATGGGGGTTTACCTGCTCTGGGGCACATTTGACCTTCAAAAAGGACGATTTGGCCGTGAGGGCTAACTGGCTCGATAGCTAAGACCTTTAATGGACGTCCGCGAAAATCTTTGGCAAAAATGATGTCGAAATTCCAGATTATCAAAAAGTCCATTGACTATAGCACACGAAAATTGGCAAAATGAAGGGTTTACCTGCTTCGGGGGTCGTTTGACCTTGAAAATGGGTCGTTTTGGATGTGAGGGTTAACTGGCTCAATAGCTAAGGGCTTAACGGATGTCCACGACAAATTTTGTCAAAAAATATGTCGAAATTCTAGATCACCTAAAAGTCAATGGACTATAGCACACGAAAATTGGCAAAATGAGGGGTTTACCGGCTCTGGGGCTCATTTGAACTTCAAAATGGGACGTTTTGGCCGTTAGGGCTAACTGGCTCCATAGCTAAGGCCTTAACGGACGTCCACGAAATTTTTGGCAAAAGTTATGTCGGAATTTCAGATCACCAAAAAGTCTATGGACTTATAGCACATTAAAATCGGCATAATGGAGGGTTTACCTGCTTTGGGCACATTTGACCTTTAAAATAGGACGTTTTGGCCGTGAGGGCTATCTGGCTACATAGCTAAGGTCTTAACGGACGTTAACGAGAAAATTTGGTGAAAATTATATCAGAATTCCAGATCACGAAAAAGTCCATGGACTATAGCACACGAAAATCGGCAAAATATGGGGTTTACCTGCTCTGGGACACATTTCACCGTCAAAATGAGACGTTTTGGCCGCTAGGGTTAACTTGCTTCATAGTTAAGGGTTTAACGGATGTCCACGACAAATTTTGGCAAAAATTATGTCGAAATTCCAGATCACCAAAATTTCATGGACTTATAGCACACGAAAATCGGCAAAATATGGGGTTTACCTGCTCTGGGGAACATTTGACCTTCAAAATGGGACGTTTTGGCCATAAGGGCTAACTGGCTCAAAAGCTAAGGTCTTAACGGATGTCCACGAAAAAATTTGGCAAAAATTATGTCGAAATTCCAGATCACCAAAATTTCATGGACTTATAGCACACGAAAATTGGCAAAATGAGGTGTTTACGTGCTCTGGGGATCATATAACTTTCAAAATAGGACATTTTGGTTAAACTGCTCCAAATCTAAGGTCTTAACGAGCATCCATGAAAAATTTTAGAAAAAATTATGTCGGAATTCCAGATCACCAAAAGGTTCATGCACTATAGCACACGAAAATCGGCAAAATGAGGGGTTTACCTGCTCTGGGGCTAATTTGATCTTCTAAATGGGATGTTTTGTCCGTGAGGGCTAACTGGTTCCATAGCTAAGGTCTTAACGGACGTCCACGAAAAAATTTGGCAAAAATTATGTCGGAATTTTAGATCACCAAAAGGTCCATGGATTATAGCACACGAAAATTGGCACAATGGAGGGTTTACCTGCTCTAGGGGTCATTTGACCTTGAAAATGGTTCGTTTTGACTTGAGGGTTAACTAGCTCCATAGCTAATATCTTAACGGACGTCCACGAAAAATTTTGAAAAAAATTATGTCGGAATTCCAGATCACCAAAAAGTCCATAGACTATAACACACGAAAATAAGCAAAATGGGGGCTTTACTTGATCCGGGGCTCATTTGACCTTCAAAATGGACGTTTTGTCCTTGAGGGTTAACTGGCTCCAAAGCTAAGGTCTTTACGGACGTCCAAAGAAAATTTTGGCAAAAATTATATCGGAATTCTAGATCAGCAAAAAGTCAATGGACTATAGCACACGAAAATAAGCAAAATGCAGGGTTTACCTTCTCTGGGGGGCGTTTGACCTTCAAAATGGGACGTTTTGGCCATAAAAGCTAACTGTCTCCATAGCTTAGGTCTTCACAGACGTATACGGAAAATTTTGGCAAAAATTTTGTCAGAATT
>NW_006239139.1:17733-18563 GCF_000226075.1 Solanum tuberosum | reverse complement strand
AAGGTCTTAACGGACGTCCACGAAAAATTTTAGCAAAAATTATGTCGAAATTTCAGATAACCAAAAAGTCTATGGACTATAGCATATTAAAATCGGCATAATGGAGGGTTTACCTGCTCTGGGCACATTTGACCTTTAAAATAAAGACGTTTTGGTCAGTGAGGGCTATCTGGCTACATAGCTAAGGTATTAACGGACGTTCACGAGAAATTTTGGTAAAAATTATGTCAGAATCCACCATAGCTAATGTCTTAACGGACGTCCACGAAAAATATTGGAAAAAATTATGTCGGAATTACAGTTCACCAAAAAGTCCATAGACTATAGCACACGAAATTCAGCAAAATGGGGGATTTACTTGATCCGGGGCTCATTTGACCTTCAAAATAGGACGTTTTGTCCTTGAGGGTTAACTGGCTCCATAGCTAAGGGCTTAACGGATGTCCACGACAAATTTTTGCAAAAATTATGTCAAAATTCCAAATCACCAAAAAGTTCATGGACTATAGCATACAAAAATCGGCAAAATGTGGGGGTTTACCTGCTCTGGGGAACATTTGACCTTCAAAATTGGACGTTTTGGCCATGAGGGCTAACTGGCTCCAAAGCTAAGGTCATAATGGATGTCCAAAAAAAATTTTGGAAAAAATTATGTCGAAATCCAGATCACGAAAAATTCCATGGACTATAGCACACTAAAATCGGCAAAATGTGGGGTTTACCTGCTCTGGGACACATTTGACCTTCAAAATGGGACGTTTTGGCCGTGAGGAATAACTTTCTCCATAGCTAAGGTCTTAATGGTCGTCCACGCAAAATTTTGGCAAAAA
>NW_006239139.1:11327-17703 GCF_000226075.1 Solanum tuberosum | reverse complement strand
TTTTGTCGGAATTCCAGATCACCAAAAAGTCCATGGACTATAGCACACGAAAATCGGCAAAATGAGGTGTTTATCTGCTCTGGGACTCATATAACCTTCAAAATAGGACGTTTTGGTCGTGAGGGTTAACTTGCCCCAAATCTAAGGTCTTAACGGTCGTCCATGAAAAATTTTGGAAAAAATTATGTCGGAATTACAGATCACCAAAAGGTTCATGGACTCTAGCACACGAAAATTGGCAAAATGAGGGGTTTACCTGCTTTGGGGCTCATTTGATCTTGTAAATGGGATGTTTTGTTCGTGAGGGCTAACTGGCTCCATAGTTAAGGTCTAAACGGACGTCCACGAAAAATTTTCGCAAAAATTATGTCGGAATTTCAGATTACCAAAAGGTCCATGTTTACATGCTCTAGGGGTCATTTGACCTTGAAAATGGTTCGTTTTGGCCTTGAGGGTTAACTGACTCCATAGCTAATGTCTTAACGGACGTCCACGAAAAATATTGGAAAAAATTATGTCGGAATTACAGTTCACCAAAAAGTCCATAGACTATAGCACACGAAATTCAGCAAAATGGGGGATTTACTTGATCCGGGGCTCATTTGACCTTCAAAATAGGACGTTTTGTCCTTGAGGGTTAACTGGCTCCATAGCTAAGGTCTTTATGGACGTCCAAGGAAAATTTTGGCAAAAATTATATCGGAATTCTAAATCACCAAAAAGTCAATGGACTATAGCACACGAAAATTGGCAAAATGCGGGGTTTACCGACTCTGGGGGTCGTTTGACCTTGAAAATGCTTCGTTTTGGCGTTGAGAGTTAACTGGCTCCATAGCTAAGGTCTTAACAGACATCCACGAAAAAAGCACACAAAAATCACCAAAATGAGGGTTTTACCAGCTCTGGTCAAATTTGACTTTCAAAATGGGATATTTTGTCCGTGAGGGTTAACTGGCACCATAGCCAAGGTCTTTACGGACGTCTATGAAAAATTGTGGCAAAAATTATATCAGAATTCTAGCTCACCAAATAGTCCATGGACTATAGCATACGAAAATTGGCAAAATGGGGGGTTGACCTGCTCGGGGGGTCGTTTGACCTTGAAAATGGGTCGTTTTGGCCGTGAGGATTAACTGGCTCTATAGCTAAGGTTTTGAAAGACATCCACGAAATTTTTTTGCAAAATTATGTCGGAATTCCATATCAACAAAAGGTCCATGTACTATAGCACACGAAAATTAGCAAAATGCGAGGTTTACCTGCTCTGGCGGTCGTTTGACCTTCAAAATGGGACGTTTTGTCCTTAAGGGCTAACGGGCTGCATAGCCAAGGTCTTAACGGACGTCCACAGAAAATTTTGGCAAAAATTATATCGACATTCCAGATCACCAAAAGGTCCATGTACTATAGCACACGAAAATTAGAAAAATGCGAGGTTTACCTGCTCTGGCGGTCGTTTGACCTTGAAAATGGTTCGTTTTGGCCTTGACGGTTAACTGGCTCAATAGCTAAAGTCTTAACGGACGTCCACGAAAAAGTATGGCAAAAATTATGTCGGAATTCCATATCACGAAAAAGTGCATGGACTATAGCACACAAAAATCAACACGAAAATCGGCAAAATTTGGGGTTTTCCTGCTCTGGTAAATATTTGACCTTTATAATGGACGTTTTGGCCGTGAGGGCTAACTGGCACCATAGCTAAGGTCTTAACGGACGTCCAATAAAAATTGTGGCAAAAATTATGTCAGAATTCTAGACCACCAAAAAGTCAATGGACTATAGCACACGAAAATAGTCAAAATGAGGGGTTTACCGGCTCTGGGCTCATTTGACCTTCAAAATGGGACGTTTTGTTTGTCAGGGTTAACTGGCTCTTTAGCTAAGGTCTTAACGGACGTCCAATAAAAATTGTGGCAAAAATTATGTCAGAATTCTAGACCACCAAAAAGTCAATGGACTATAGCACACGAAAATAGTCAAAATGAGGGGTTTACCGGCTCTGGGCTCATTTGACCTTCAAAATGGGACGTTTTGTTTGTCAGGGTTAACTGGCTCTATAGCTAAGGTCTAAACGGACATCCACGAGATTTTTTTGGCAAAAATCATGTCGAAATTCCATATCACCAAAAAGTCCATAGACTATAGTACACGAAAATCGGCAAAATGTGGGGTTTATCTGCTGTGGGTAACATTTGACCTTCAAAATAGGACGTTTTGGCCATGAGGGCTAACTGGCTCCATAGCTAAGGTCTGAACGGACGTCCATGAAAAAATTTGGCAAAATTTATGTCGGAATCCAGATCACCAAAAAGTCCAAGGACTATAGCACGCGAAAATTGGCACAAAGGGGGGTTCACCTGCTCTGGAGCACATTTGGCCTTCAACATGGGATGTTTTGGCCGTGAGGGCTAACTGGCTCTATAGATAAGGTCTTAACGGTCGTCCACGAAAAATTTTAGGAAAATTTATGTCGAAATTCTAGATCACCAAAAAGTCCATGGACTATAGCACACGAAAATCGGCAAAATAGGGAGTTTATTTGATCCGGGGCACATTTGACTTTCAAAATGGGACGTTTTGGCCGTGAAGGCTAACTGGCTCCATAGCTAAGGTCTTAACGGACGTACACGAAAAATTGTGGCAAAAATTATGTCGAAATTCTAGATCACCAAAAAGTCCATAGACTATAGCACACGAAAATCGGCAAAATGTGGGGTTGACTTGCTCTGGGCACATTTATACTTCAAAATGGATGTTTTGGCCGTGAGGGCTAACTGGCTCTATAGATAAGGTCTTAAAGGACTTCCACAAAACAATTTGGGAAAAATTAATGTCGGAATTCTAGATCATCAAAAAGTCAAGGGACAATAGCACACGAAAATCGGCAAAATGTGGGGTTGACTTGCTCTGGGCACATTTATACTTCAAAATGGATGTTTTGGCCGTGAGGGCTAACTGACTCTATAGATAAGGTCTTAAAGGACTTCCACAAAACAATTTGGGAAAAATTATGTCGGAATTCTAGATCATCAAAAAGTCAATGGACTATAGCACACGAAAATCGGCAAAATGGGGGGTTTACCTGATCCGTGAAACATTTGACTTTCAAAATGGGACAGTTTGGCCGTGAGGACTAATTGGCTCAATAGATAAGTCCTTAACGGATGTTCACGAAACGGTTTGGAAAAATTTATGTCGAAATTCTAGATCACCAAAAAGTCCATGGACAATAAAACACGATAATCTGCAAAATGGGGGGTTTACCTGATCCGGGAGTCGTTTGACGGGGAACATTTGACCTTCAAAATGGGTCGTTTTGGCCGTAAGGGGTAACTGGCTCCATATCTAAGGTCTTAACGGACGTCCACGAAAAATTATTGTAAAAATTATGTCAGAATCCAGATCATCAAAAAGTCAACGGATAATAGCACACTAAAATCGGCAAAATGCGGGATTGACCTGCTCTTGGCACATTTGACCTTTAAAATGGGATGTTTCGGCCATGAGGGCTAACTGGCTCCATAGCTAAGGTCTTACCGGACCTTCACGAAAAAGTTTGGCAAAAATTATGTTGGAATTCCAGATCACCAAAAGTCCAATGGACTATATAGCACACGAAAATCGGCACAATGGGGGGTTTACCTGCTCTGGGGATAATTTGACCTTCAGAATGGGACGTTTGGTCCGTCAGAGCTAACTGGCTTCATAGCTAAGGTCTTAACAGACGTCCACGAAAAATTTTGGCAAAAATTATATCGGAATTCCATATCACCAAAAATTTCATGGACTATAGCACACAAAGATTGGCAAAATGGGGGGTTTACCTGCTCTGGGGGTCGTTAGACCTTGAAAATGGTTCGTTTGGCCGTAAGGGTTAACTGGCTCCATAGCTAAGGTCATAACGGACGTTAACGAAATTTTTTTGCAAAAATCATGTCGGAATTCCATATCATCAAAAAGTCCATGGACTATAGCACATTAAAATCGGCATAATGGGGGGTTTACCTGCTCTGGGCATATTTGATCTTCAAAATGACATGTTTTGGCCGTGAAATCCATTTGGCTACATAGCTAAGGTCTTAACAGATGTCCACGAAAAATTTTGGAAAAAATTATGTCGGAATTCCTGATCACCAAAATGTCCATGGACTATAGCACTCGAAAATCGGTAAGATGTGGGGTTTACCTGCTCTGAGGAACATTTGACCATCAAACAGGGACATTTTGGCCGTGAGGGATAACTGGATCCATAGCTAAGGCCTTTAACGGACGTCCACGAAAAATTTTGGCAAAAATTATGTCGAAATTTCAGATTATCAAAAAGTCCATTGACTATAGAACACGGAAATCGGCAAAAGGAAGGGTTTCCCTGCCCCGGGGTTCGTTTGATCTTGAAAATGGGTCATTTTGC
Organism: Solanum tuberosum; assembly: GCF_000226075.1. Lineage (NCBI taxonomy): Eukaryota > Viridiplantae > Streptophyta > Magnoliopsida > Solanales > Solanaceae > Solanum > Solanum tuberosum. Next base: position 13,289 of record NW_006239139.1, on the reverse strand, counting down.
CGTGAGGGTTAACTGGCTCAATAGCTAAGGCATTAACGAATGTCCACGAAAAATTTTGGCAAAAAATATTTCGGAATTCCAGATCACCAAAAAGTCCATACACTAGAGCACACGAAAATCGGCAAAATTGGGGGTTTTCTTGCTCTGGGGGACATTTGACCTTTAAAATGGGACGTTTTGGCCGTGATGGCTAACTGCATCTATAGCACATGAAAATCGGCAAAATTGGGGGTTTTCGTGCTCTGGTCTCATTTGACCTTCAAAATGGGACGTTTTGGTCGTGACGGTTAACTTGCTCCATAGCTAAGGTATTAACGGGCGTCCATGAAAAATTTTGGAAAAAATTATGTCGGAATTCCAGATCACCAAAAGGTTCATGGACTATAGCACACGAAAATCGGCAAAATGAGGGGTTTACCTGCTCTGGGGCTCATTTGACCTTCAAAATGGGACGTTTTGTCAGTGGGGGCTAACTTGCTTCATAAGTTAAATCTTAACGGACGTCCACGAAAATTTTTTGCAAAAATCATGTCTGAATTTCAGTTCACCAAAAAGTCCATGGACTATAGCACACGAAAATCGGCAAAATGAGGGGTTTACCTGCTCTGGGGCTCATTTGACCTTCAAAATGGGACGTTTTGTCAGTGGGGGCTAACTTGCTTCATAAGTTAAATCTTAACGGACGTCCACGAAAATTTTTTGCAAAAATCATGTCTGAATTTCAGTTCACCAAAAAGTCCATAGACTATAGCACACGAATATTGGCAAAATAAGGGTTTACCTGCTCTGGGGTTGTTAGACCTTGAAAATAATTCGCTTTGGCCGTGACGGTTAACTATTTCCATAGCTAAGGTCTTAACGGACGTCCACGAAAAATTTTGGCAAAAATTATGTCGGAATTGCAGATCCCCAAAAAGTCCATTGACTATAGCACTCGAAAATTGGCAAAACGGGGGGTTTACCAGCTCTGGGGTTCGTTTGAACTTGAAAATGGGTCGTTTTGGCCATGAGGATTAACTGGCTCCATAGCTAAAGTCTTAACGGACGTCCACGAAAAATTTAGAGAAAATTTTTGCCGGAATCTAGATCACCAAAAAGTCCATGAACTATAACACACGAAAATCGGCAAAATTAGGGGTTTACCTGCTTTGGGGAACATTTGATCTTCAATATGGGACTTTTTGTCGTGATGGTTAACTTGCTCCATAACTAGGGTCTTAACGGTCGTCCACAAAAAAATTTGGCATAAAGTATGTCGGAATTTCAGATCTCCAAAATGTTCATTGACTATAGCTCACGAAAATCGGCAAAATGTGGGTTTAGCTGCTCTGGGGCACATTTGACCTTCAAAATGGGACGTGTTGGCAGTGAGGGCTAACTGTCTCCATAGCTAAGGTCTTAACGGATGTCCACAAAATATTTTGGCAAAAATTATGTCGAAATTTCATATCACCAAAAAGTCTATGGACTATAGCACATTAGAATCGGCATAATGGGGGTTCCTGCTCTGTGTCACATTTGACCTTCAAAATGGGACGTTTTGGCCATGAGGGTTATCTGGCTACATAGCTAAGGTCTTAACGAACGTTCACAAGAAATTTTGGCAAACATTATGTTGGAATTCGATATCACCAAAACTCCATGGACTATAGCACACGAAAATCGGCAAGACGTGGGGTTTACCTGCTCTGGGGTACATGTGACCTTCAAAATGGGACGTTTTGGCCGCTAGGGATAACAAGCACCATAGCTAAGGCCTTAACAGAAGTTCAAGACAAATTTTGGACAAAATTATGTCGAAACTCCAGATCACCAAAAAGTCAATGGACTATAGCACACGAAAATCGGCAAAATAGGGGGTTTCCCTGCTCTGGGGAACATTTGACCTTCAAAATGGGACGTTTTGTCCATGAGGGCTAACGGTCTCCAAAGCCAAGGTCTTAACGGAGGTTCAAGAAAATT
>NW_006239139.1:7716-10150 GCF_000226075.1 Solanum tuberosum | reverse complement strand
TTTTGGCCGTGAGGGCTAGCTGGCTCCATAGCTAAGGTCTTAACGGACGTACACAAAAAAAATTGGCAAAAATTATGGTGAAATTTCAGATCACCAAAATGACTATGTAATATAGCACATTGAAATCGGCATAATGAGGGGTTTACCTGCTCTGGGTCACATTTGACCTTTAAAATGGGAAGTTTTGATCATGAGGTCTAACTGGCTCCATAACTAAGGCCTTAACGGACGTCAACGACAAATTTTGCAAAACATTATGTCGAAATTCCAGATCACCAAAAAGTCCATGGACTATAGCACACGAAAATCGGCAAAATAGGGGGTTTACCTGCTCTGGGGAACATTTGACCTTCAAAATGGGACGTTTTGGCCATTAGGGCTAACTGGCTCCAAAGCCAAGGTCTTAAGGGACGTCCACGAAAAATTTTGGGAAAATTATGTGGAAATTGCAGATCACCAAAAAGTCCATTGACTAAAGCATACGAAAATCGGCAAAATGAGGGGTTTACCTGCTCCGGGGGACGTTTGACCTTGAAAATGGGTCGTTTTGGCCGTGAGGGTTAACTGACTCAATAGCTAAGGTATTAACTGATGTCCTCGTAAAATTTTGGCAAAAATTATGTCGGAATTCCAGATCACCAAAAAGTTAATGGACTATAGCATACGAAAATCGGTAAAATGGGGGGTTTACCTGCTCTGGGAAAAATTTGACTTATAAAATGGGACTTTTTGGCTATGAGGGCTAATTGGTTCAATATATCAGGTCTTAACGGACGTCCACAAAAAGTTTTGGCAACAATTATGTCGTAAATCCAGATCACCAAAAAGTCCATGGACTATGGTACACGAAAATTGGCAAAATGTGGGGTTTACCTGCTCTGGACACATTTGACTTTCAAAATGGGACGTGTTGGAAGTGAGGGCTAACTGTCTCTATAGCTAAGGTTTTAACGGACGTCCACAGAAATTTTATGCAACAATTATGTCGAAATTTTAGAACTCCAAAAAGTCTATGGACTAAAGCACATTAGAATCGGCATAATAGGGGGTTTACCTGCTGTGAGGAACATTTGACCTTTAAAATGGGTCATTTTGGCCGTGAAGGTTAACTGGATCCATAGCTAAGGTCTTAAGGGATGTCCACGAAAATTTTAGGCAAAAATTATGTCGGAATCCAGATCACCAAAAAGTCCATGGACTAGCACACGAAAATCGGCAAAATGAGGGTTTATCTGCTCTGGGGCTCATTTGACCTTCAAAATGAGACGTTTTGTTCGTCTATAAAAATATTTGGCAAAAATTATGTCGGAATGCCAGATCACCAAAAGGTTCATGGACTATAGCACACGAAAATCGGCAAAATGTGGGTTTAGCTTCTCTGGGGCACATTTGACGTTCAAAATGGGACGTGTTGGCAGTGAGGGCTAACTGTCTCCATAGCTAAGGTCTTAATGGACGTCCACGAATTTTTTTTGCAACAATTATGTCGGAATTTCAAATCACAAAAAAGTCAATGCACTATAGCACATTAAAATCGGCATAATGGGGGGTTTACCTGTTCTGAGGCACATTTGACCTTCAAAATGGGACGTTATGGCCGATAGGGCTATCTGGATAAATAGTTAAGGTCTTAACGGACGTCCACGAATAATTTAGGCAAAAATTATGTCGGAATTCCAGATCTTAAAAAAGTCCATGGACTATAGCACAAGAAAATCGACAAGATGTGAGATTTACCTGCTTTGTGGAACATTTGACCTTCAAAATGAGATGTTTTGGCCGTTAGGGCCAACTGCCTCCATACCTAAGGCCTTAACGGACGTACACGACAAATTTTGGCACAAATTATGTCGATATTCCAGATTACCAAAAATTCCATGGACTATAGCACACGAAAATCGGCGAAATGAGGGGTTTACCTGCTCTGGGGACATTTGACCTTCAAAATGGGACGTTATGGCCGATAGGTGTTTTTCCTGCTCTGGGATTATTTGACCTTTAAAATGGGACGGTTTGGCCGTGAGTGTTAATCGGATCCATAGATAAGGTCTTAACAGACGTCTAAGAATAATTTTTGCAAAAATTATATCAGAATTTAAGATCACCAAAAAGTCCGTGGACTATAGCACACGAAAATCAGCTAAATGGGGGGTTTACCTGCTTCGGGGGTCGTTGACCTTGAAAATGGGTCGTTTTGGCCGTGAGGGTTAACTGGCTCATTAGCTAAAGTATTAACAGACGTCCTCGAAAAATTTGGCAAAAATTATGTCATAATCCAGATCACCAAAAAGTCCATGGATTATAGCAAACGAAAATAGGCAAAATGAGGGGTTTATATGCTCTGGGGATCATTTGTCCTTCAAAATGAGACGTTTTGGTCGTGAAGTTAACTTGCCCCATAGCTAAGGTCTTAACGGTCGTCCAAGAAAGATTT
>NW_006239139.1:1262-4443 GCF_000226075.1 Solanum tuberosum | reverse complement strand
AAGGTCTTAACGGACGTCCATGAAAATTTTGGCAAAAATGAGCTCTGAATTCTAGATTACCAAAAAGTCAATGGACTATATAACACACGAAGATTGGCAAAATGGGGGGTTTACCTGCTCTGGGGTTCGTTAGACCTAGAAAATGGTTCGTTTTGGCTGTGAGGGTTAACTGGCTCCATAGCTATGGTCTTAACGGATGTCCACAAAAAATTTTGGCAAAATTTATGTTGGAATTCAAGATCAAGAAAAAATGCATGGACTGAAGCACACGAAAATCACCAGAATGAGGGGTTTACCTGCTCTGGGGATCATTTGACCTTCAAAATGGGACGTTTGGTCCGTCAGAGGTTTTGGCCGTGAGGGTTAACTGGCTCAATAGCTAAGGTCTTAACGGACGTTAACAAAAAATTTTGGCAAAAATCATGTCGGAATTCCATATCACCAAAAAGTTCAAAAACTATAGCACATGAAAATCGGCAAAATGTGGGGCTTACCTGTTGTGGGGAACATTTGACCTTCAAAATTGGATGTTTTGGCCAGGAAGGCTAACTGGCTCCATAGCTAAGGTCTTAACGGACGTCCACGAAAAACTTTTGCAAAATTTATGTCGGAATCCAGATCACCAAAAAGTCCATGGACTATAACACACGGAAATCGGCAAAATGGGGGGTTCACCTGCTCTGGGGCACTTTTATCCTTCAAAATGAGACGTTTTGGCTTTGAGGGCTAACTGGCTCAAATATCTAAAATCTTAACGGACGTCCACGAAAATTTTTGGCAAAAATTATATTAGAAATCCAGATCACCAAAAAGTCCATGGACTATAACACACGGAAATCGGCAAAATGGGGGGTTCACCTGCTCTGGGGCACTTTTATCCTTCAAAATGAGACGTTTTGGCTTTGAGGGCTAACTGGCTCAAATATCTAAAATCTTAACGGACGTCCACGAAAATTTTTGGCAAAAATTATATTAGAAATCCAGATCACCAAAAAGTCCATTGACTATAGCACACGAAAATCGGTAAAATGCGGGGTTTATCTGCTCCAGGGGTTGTTTGACCTTGAAAATTAATCGTTTTGGATGTAAGGGTTAACTGGTTCAATAGCTAAAGTCTTAACGGACGTCCAAGAATAATTTTAGGCAAAAATTAATGTCGGAATTGCAGATCACCAAAAATTCCATTGACTATAGCACACGTAAATTGGCAAAATGGGGGGTTGACCTGCTATGGTGGTTGTTTGACCTTGAAAATGGGTCGTTTTGGCCGTGAGAGTTAACTGGCTCCATAGCTAGGATCTTAACGGACGTACATAAAAAATTTTGGCAAAAATTATATTGGATTTCCAGATCATCAAAAAGTCCTTGGATTATAGCACACGAAAATTGGCAAAATGGGGGTTTACCTGATCCGGGGAACATTTGACTTTCAAAATGGTACGTTTTGGCCGTGAGGCTAACTGGCTCCATAGCTAAGGTCTTAACAAGTGTCCACGAAAAATTTTGGCAAAAATTATGTCAGAATCCAGATCAACAAAAATTTCATGATCTATAACACACGAAAATCATCAAAATTTTGGGAAAACTAATGTCAGAATTCCAGATCTTGAAAAAGTCCATGGACTATAGCACACGAAAATCGATAAGATGTGAGGTTTACCTGCTCTGGGGCACATTTGACCTTCAAAATGGGTTGTTTTGGACAATAGGGCTAACTGGCTCTATAGCTAAGGCCTTAACGGACGTCCACGACAAATTTTGGAAAAATTATGTCGAAATTCCAGATCACCAAAAAGTCCATCGACTATAGCACACGAAAATCGGCAGAATAGGGGATTTACCTGCTATGGCGAAAATTTGTCCTTCAAAATTGGACGTATTGTCAATGAGGGCTAACTGGCTGCATAGCTAATGTCTTAACGGACGTCTACGAAAAATTTTGGCAAAAATTATGTCGGAATTTAAAATCACCAAAAAGTCCATGGACTAAAGCATACGAAAATCAGCAAAATTGGGGTTTACCTGCTCCGGGGGTCGTTTGACCTTGAAAATGTGTCGTTTTGCCGTGAGTGTTAACTGGCTCAATGGCTAAGGCATTAACGGATGTCCACGTAAAATTTTGGTAAAATTATGTCGGAATTCCAGATCACCAAAAAGTCAATGGACTATAGCACACGAAAATCGGTAAAATGGGGGGTTTACCTGCTCTGGGAAAAATTTGACATATAAAATGGGACGTTTTGGCTATGAGGGCTTATTGGTTCCATAAATAAGGTCGTAACGGACGTCCACGAAAAATTTTGGCAAAAATTATGTCGTAAATCCAGATCACCAAAAAGTCCCTGGAGTATAGCACATTAAAATCGGCAAAATGGGGGTTTTACCTGCTTTGTGGCACATTTGACCTTCAAAAAGGGAAGTTTTGGCCGTGCGGGCTATCTGGCTACATAACAAAGGTCTTAACGGACGTCCACGAAAAATTTTGGCAAAAATTATGTCGTAAATCCAGATCACCAAAAAGTCTATGGACTATAGCACATTAAAATCGGCAAAATGGGGGTTTTACCTGCTTTGTGGCACATTTGACCTTCAAAATGGGACGTGTTGGCAGTGAGGGCTAACTGTCTCTATAGCTAAGGTCCTAACGGACGTTCACGGAAATTTTTTGCTACAATTAAGTCGAAATTTTAGATCACCAAAAAGTCTATGGACTATAGCACATTAAAATCGGCATAATTGGGGTTTACCTGCTGTGAGGCACATTTGACCTTCAAAATGGGACGTTATGGCCATGAGGGCTATCTGGTTACATATTTAAGGTCTTAACGGACGTCCACAAAAAATTTTGGCAAAAATTATGTCGGAATTCCAGATCTTAAAAAAGTTCAGGAACTTTAGCACACGAAAATAGACAAGATGTGAGGTTTACCTGCTCTGGGTACATTTGACCTTCAAAATAGGACGTTTTGGACGTGAGGCTAACCGGATCCATAACTAAGGCCTTAACGGACGTCCACGACAAATTTTCACAAAAAATTATTTTAGAATTCTAGATCACCCAAAAGTTTATGGACTATATCACACGAAAATCGTCAAAATGGGGGGTTTACCTGCTCTGAAGCACATTTGACCTTCAAAATGGGACGTTTTGGCCATGAAGGCTAATTGCCTCCATAGCTAA
>NW_006239139.1:0-747 GCF_000226075.1 Solanum tuberosum | reverse complement strand
ACACAAATGACCTCGGAATTCCAGATAACCAAAAAGTCCATGGACTATACACGAAAATCTGCAAAATTTGGGGTTTTCGTCCCCTGGGGCACATTTGACCTTCAAAATGGGACGTTATGGCCATGAGGGCTATCTGGTTACATATTTAAGGTCTTAACGGACGTCCACAAAAAATTTTGGCAAAAATTATGTCGGAATTCCAGATCTTAAAAAAGTTCAGGAACTTTAGCACACGAAAATAGACAAGATGTGAGGTTTACCTGCTCTGGGTACATTTGACCTTCAAAATAGGACGTTTTGGACGTGAGGCTAACCGGATCCATAACTAAGGCCTTAACGGACGTCCACGACATATTTTGGAAAAAATTATGTCGAAATTTCAGATCACCAAAAAGTCCATAGACTATAACATACGAAAATTGGCAAAATGGGCGTTTACCTGCTTTGGGGGTCGGTTGACCTTGAAAATGGGTCGTTTTAGCCGTGAGGGCTAACTGGATCCATAGCTAAGGTGTTAACGGACGTCCACGAAAACTTTTGGCAAAAATTATGTCGGAATCCAGATCACCAAAAAGTCCATGGACTATAGCACACGAAAATCGGCAAAATGAGGGTTTATCTGCTCTCGGGCTCTTTTGACCTTCAAAATGAGACATTTTGTTCGTGAGGTTAACTTGCTACATAGCTAAGGTCATAACGGTCGTCTATGAAAAAATTTGGCAAAAATTATGTCGGAATGCCAGATCA
>NW_006239138.1:1099660-1104745 GCF_000226075.1 Solanum tuberosum | reverse complement strand
AGTGTCCTAATTAACTCAAGCACAAGAGGGAGAAAATTGTAGTAGCTTACCTTTCTGGACAGAACTACCACTTACTAAGACTTGGATTCTTCAAGGTAAAGGCTGTCCTCCTTAACATGTCCTAAATTATACCTTCCTATAGCTTGAACTCCCTAATATTCAAGAACCCTAATGGTATTTAATGGCTGATGTATGAAGCTAAGAGAGAGAAGAGAGAAAGCTCTAGAAATTAGATTTTTGGCAAAGTAAAAATGGTTGGAAAAAGCTGATATCAACCCCTTTTAAAGGGACCTGTTTTGGCTGACTTTGTCACTCATTTTGGGCCATAATTTTTCAAGTAGGTGACCCACCTACTTGGACTTTTCACTTGGGCCTTTTTGGACTTGAGAACATTGGGCCTTTTGCCACCTTTCTTGTACTTCTTTTGCAGCCAAACATGTGTCTTTAATTTAGGCCACACATTTAAGTAGGTGATGCACCTACTTTTTCATTCAAATTATTTCTTGTGGGCTTGGAAAGATTGGGCCTTGGCTGTCCATTTTCCCCTTATTCTTCTATTCAACTTGGGCCAGATTAATGCAAGTAGGTGTAGGGTACTTGGCCCAATAACATGGTCAAAAGAGTCTTAGCAGGTGATGCACCTATTGGTCGTTTTGGGCTGGTCAATAAGTCAAAGTAGGTGATGCACCTACTTGTCATCTACTAGCTTAGTGAAGTCAAGCAAGTACTTTAATATTTTATTCCATTTCTAGACCTTAATACCTTTAACTTAACTTAAAACTTATTTACACTATGTCACTTTAAACTTTAGACTCAAATACCAAATTATGATCTCAAGTTTAAATACTTCCATCGATTTCAACTTAATCGGGTCACATAAAATCTACGGACAGTTCACTTTAAATCTATTCTATTGTCACTAGTTGCATAGGAAACCGAGTCCATAACTATACCACAAGGAAGTTTTTTAAGCGTAACAAATAGCACTAGTACATGTAGAATACGGGGTGTTACATCCCCCCCCCCCTTATGATCATTTGTCCTCGAACGATGGGTGAAGCTGATAGTTTGGTTAACCTTGGAATTTCATTTGGAGATTTGCGAGAGTTCCCATTATAAATAGGACTATCCAAAATCCACAGACTAACTTAAAATACGTATTGACAAGTCTAGCATGAAGTCTCAATAGATATGGTTCATAAAATAATAATATGACAAATTAAACCCCTTTCTTGACCATGTAATTCACTGGATATACCTAAGTAGAACTCATACAAATAAGGACTTTAATATACAGAAGACATGCAAATGAAATATCAGATGAACAAATGCTAGTAGGATTCATGATCATATAAGGGGACCACATGATCTCAGATCCTTATGTTGATGTTTAGAATGAGGAAGGGTACTTAGGATGTCTACCATATTCCCAAGTATCTTATGCTATATTCTATTCCTTCCACAATACTTCAATGGAGGTATGTATCTCCCAATTTTTTCGTATATGGAACAAACACAAAATCAAAGGCCTAACCTATCGGGGCTCTACTTTCCCTTCTCTTTTATCTCATGACGCTTTTTAGAGGTGAGACTTCTAAGAACGCATAGCTGTTAATATAAAATCTAAAGTTTTATGCCGCACCTTCGAATAAAGAATTATGCTAAGTTATTTATCTATGGTTGTGATAAAATTTACACATATGCCCAACCTTTTCTGGTCAAAATCTTCACTACATAATGATACAAGGAAATGTTTTCCTAAAATGTTCAAAACTCAAGTCAATAATCACAGAGGGGCATAGTGTACAAATAAATAAGTCACATTGGGTAGGTATGACACATAGGCAAATTATGACAAAAGGGAGTGCATAATATATGAGCATTAAGCTATAGAAATATATGGTGTACGCACACATATGGTTCATAGGGTAGCGTGTGAGCGAATGAACTATAAGGAATGTAGGAAATGGACTAGATGAGCACATGATGCATGAGTACTAAAGCTACAAAATATATAATACGCAAGTAAGTAGACTATATGAAATATGAACTACGGAACACAAATCAAATTGATCAAGTGCGTTATATTGCATGGATTGGTGACCTAACATGTCAATAATAAGTACACTTATGAAATATGAGCAAGTGAACACATGAAACATGGCTAGAAAAGCTATAAGGCCTATAATGTTTAAGCAAGTAGGCTACGAGGCATGTAATATACATAGAAATGGTTTATGATGCATATGACATGTAAACAAGTGATATGCGAGTCATATAACCCACGAGCACTAATTTTTTCCAATAGCATATGATCAATTAGCATGCAGTACCCACACAATATGGACAAGTGACATGTGAAAAGTAACCATTGCAATAAAGAACATAGTAAGGAAAAGGTACCTACAAAAACATATAACAATAAACAAGGGTACTCTGGAGCGGATAACACTTACATGTAAGCATTCTATGACATAAGAAAACATGAGAGAAAGTGATCCACAAAGGGCAAATGACATACAAATAGATAAGTTATGGAACATGCATCATGTATAATTATATAACAAACCATCTTTGGAAACTACGAGATATCCTATAGAACCACTCTACCATATTAAGGGAAAACACACTGTCTTAAGTGTTAAGTCACATGTGGGATAGCTCTGCTCATATTCCTTACTCACCTAAACACATACAATTGATTTCCCCATCTACACTCTTCAATCTTCTAAGAATTCTTATAGGTGTTCTGCTATTGGGACTTGGCTTCCGTCTAGGTCAATATAAACACTACAGTCAAGATAGAAAAAGAAAATCCTCAATAGTTCATCTTTTATAGTAGGAGGTCGAGGTCAACTTTACCTTCATTACTCGCTTGTGTTATATCACGCTCAACGCCTGGTGCCCTTTGAAGGTCGAAATAGAAAATAAATAGTGAAGCTTGAACGCACCATAAAACATGAAATCTAATAACAAGTGAGGGTCCTCCGACTCCTTTCCCATGCAAGATAGCAAATAATAACAGCTAGGATATGATCAATTTTTCCTCTCCGTTAACTGGACTATGACTGATGAATTACTGCAGGCATATATTAAATGAACCCTGTAGTAGCTCTATTCAAATTTATGGAAGTCAATACATGTAAATAATGCTCTACGTACATATTCGGCTTGTGTCATTCAAGCTTTATTCTCACATGCTTCCTTTCTAACAAGTACCTTTTAATCAAAACTAGTAGCTTCATGCACTCTAATCCCACTATGTACAACCTAACTAATCACAATTTAGGTCTAACCAATCAATTTTTCTTTTGATAACCTTAACCCTTTGGTCACATACTAATCCTCTATAGCCAAAATATAGATTGTAGTAGGAACCACCATACATATATCATTTGTAGTAATTAGCACACTTATCTCTAAGTTTCATAATCATGAAAAGAATATAAATGTTATTAGTACTTATTCGGGGTGGTTGGAACATACCATATAAAACCAACTATTAATATATTCGGGATGATATATGGTGAGAATTTTAGGCCTTGTCAGCCAATTAGGGGTATCTCTAGTAACACTATTGCACTGATACATTTAGCTATCAGATTGTGCCACTGCCTTCTTCCAACTAAAAGAAACTGGTTCAACAACATCAATTTAGAGTACATGTGTAATACCAAAAATTCTATGTATAGCACAGACTAAGAACGAGTGTCCTCTATAGGAATAGATCCTATAATTATGGAGGAAATATAGAACTCAAGAGTTGGATACATCCTTCTAAGAAGATGTGCTTAGAAATGCTACAGCTCATAAATGTAACTAGGTGACCGATCATTTTTAAGTATATGGATAGCCATACTATATCTTTCTCAATTGAACCAATGGGATACAAATGGCAAAAATGCAACTTAAAATGCATATAAAATAAAAGCCTTTTAAGCGTAATAAATAGAACCAGTACACGTAGAATACAAGGTGTTACATCCTATTTCGATCACCCCTTATAGAATGGCTCCAGTAGAGTTAAGAGAATTGAAAGCTCAATTGCAAGAACTACTTGTGAAAGGTTTTATTCGACCTAGTGTTTCTCCTTAGGGAGCCCCTGTTTTATTCGTAAAGAAGAAAGATGGCACTCTTAGGTTTTGTATTAACTATAGACAATTGAACATAATAACAATCAAGAATACATATCCACTACCAAGAATTGATGATTTGTTTGACCAACTTAAAGGTGCTAAAGTATTCTCAAAAATTGAATTAAGGTCTGGATATCACAAACTGCGCGTTAGAGAGAAGGATATTCCTAAAACTTCTTTTAGAATTCGATATGGTCATTATGAATTTTTAGTGATGCCATTCGAATTGACAAATGCTCCTGCGGTATTCATGGATCTAATGAATCGGGTATTCAAGCCTTATCTTGATAATTTTGTGGTTGAATTTATAGATGATATTTTGATATTTTCCAAAAGTAGTGAAGACCATGATATATACCTCCAGATTATTTGAAAATTTTGAAGGAGAAAGAACTTTATGCTAAACTTTCCAAGTGTGAATTTTTGCTAGATGAAGTAGCTTTTCTGGGACATGTCGTATCAATTGAAGGTGTGAAGGTGGATCCTAGTAAAATAGAAGCAGTTGTTGAATGGAGACCTCCCAAAAGTCTAATTGAGGTAAGAAGTTTCTTGGTTTTAGCAGGATACTACAGAAGATTTGTGAAAGGCTTTTCCATTATCGCCCCTCCTTTGACTAAGATCTTGCAGAAGGAAGTAAAGTTTATTTGGGATGACAAATGTCAAGAGAGCTTTGAAACTCTCAAATCCTTGTTGACTCAAGCGCCTATACTTACTCTACCAATTGAAGGGAAAGAATATGTAGTATACAGCGATGCTTCTCACAATGGTCTCGGATGCGTTTTGATGCAAGAAGGGAAGGTAATTTCTTATGCCTCTCGGAAATTAAAACCGCATGAATTGAATTATCCTACTCATGATCTTGAACTTGCTGCTAGAGTCTTTGCTTTAAAAATATGGCGGCATTATTTATATGGAGAGAAATGTCATATCTTCACTGATCACAAGAGCT
>NW_006239138.1:1094766-1099497 GCF_000226075.1 Solanum tuberosum | reverse complement strand
CTTCGCAAGCATTTCTTTGAGTCCTTTACCCTTGCTCCTTGAGTTAAGAGCCTTGAATGTTTGTTTTACACTTGATTCAAATGGTTCAGCTATTACTAATTTACAAGTAAATCCTATATTACTTGAACAGGTGAAAGAAGCACAAATGTTAGATGAGAAACTTGTAAAATTGACCAGAGAAGTTCAAAGTGGGAAAAACTTGATTTTACATTTACGGAGGATGGTGGCTTATTTTATCAAAACAGGTTATGTGTCCCTAATGATGACAAATTGAGGAGAGAAATATTGAATGAAGCACATACTTCACCATATGCAATGCATCCTGGAGGTACAAAGATGTACCGGACTATCAACGAAAATTATTGGTGGAATAGTATGAAGAGAGACATTGCGGAGTTCGTCTCAAAATGTTTGGTTTGTCAACAAGTAAAGGCAGAACATCAAGTCCCAGTGGGTTTACTACAACCCTTGTCGATGCCGGAATAGAAATGGGAGAAAATAACTATGGACTTTGTTTATGGACTTCCTCGCACTCAGAGAAATCATGATGCAATATGGGTGATTGTGGACAGGCTAACCAAGAGTGCTCACTTCTTAGCAATCAGGATGGATTACTCACTTGAACGTTTAGCCGAGTTGTATATTAATGAGATTGTAAGACTACATGGGATCTCTGTGTTTATTGTATTAGACCGGGACCCAAGGTTTACATCTAGATTTTGGGGTAGCTTGCAGGAAGCTTTGGGTACTAAGTTGAGGTTTAGCACTTCGTTCCATCCTCAAAACAGACGGCCAGTCGAAAAGAGTGATACAAATTTTGGAGGATATGCTTCGAGCTTGCATTATGGAGTTTGAGGGTAGTCGGGACAAATACTTAGCTTTGATAGAATTTGCTTACAATAACAGTTACCAACCGAGTATTGGAATGCCTCCCTATGAAGGCTTATACGGAAGAAAATGCCGGACCCCTCTTTGTTGGAGTGAAGTTGGTGAAAGAAAGCATGTTGGTCCTGAAATTGTGCAACAAACAGAGGACAAGGTAAAAATTATCAAAGATCGTCAAAAAATTTCTTCGGATAGACAAAATTCGTACGATGATCTTAAAAGGCGTGACATTGAATATCAAGTTGGATATAAAGTATTCTTAAAGGTGTCTCCATGGAAAAAGATTATGAGATTTGGCCAAAAAGGAAAACTAAGTCCCCGATTTATCAGACCTTATGAGATACTTGAAAGGGTTGGACCAGTTGCATATAAATTGGCTTTTCCACCTGAATTAGAAAAGATCCACAATGTCTTCCATGTTTCTATGCTTAGAAGATATCGTTCTAATCCATCTCATGTTCTTCCGGTTGAATCTATTGAGGTTAATCCTGGCTTGACGTATAATGAAGAACCTATCCTAATTCAAGCTCGAGAAGTAAAGCAACTAAGGAACAAGAGAATCCCTTTAGTAAAGGTACTTTGGAGGAACCATTCTGGAAAAGAAGCTACCTGGGAAAAGAGAAGAAGACATGAGAACCCAGTATCCGCGCTTGTTTCGGTACTAGTTAAAGGTAAATTTCAAGACGAAATTTCTTTAAGGAGAAGAGAGTTTTAACACCCCTAAATAGTCGCATGTCGTTATATCATCACGTAATTACTAGAACATGTTTTATTCTCATTTTTGGAACTTGAAATGTTGTGATTTGCAAACTTGCTTAGCATAAATTGTTATCGTAAATTAAGGTATTGTATGGGGGTATTTGCGTAATTATCTAATTAAACTTACTTATACATTGGAAATGTGGGTATAAAGTACATAAATATAGTTATATATGTATGCTTTTTGGGCAGTCATCTATTTGTTGGGCAGCCCCTTTTGGTGACATCTGCCCATGTGACAATGATAACTTTTGTAGCTATATATCTTTACACCTCCTTTGATTGAATTCGTTTTCCCTCAAGTCTAAGAACATTATAACATTATCTAAACAGTTGTTCTTCAAAATCAAAAGAAAAAATAAGTCCTTTTTGGCTGGAATCCGACACACAGACACTTCCTTTTGGTAAGTGATGAAATCTGATTTTGAGCTGGGTAGTGTTTGGTATTTTATGCATGTCTCATTCAAAAGAACTTAGTTTACAGTGAATAAATCTGTTTTAGAAATCTAATTCGTAGACCTACAACCCTTGTGCTTATGTAAAATTTTAATTAAACTGTTATGGATACGAAATAAGGGACGCAACATATGACAAGTTCTGTCCAGATTCTGGAATTAGAAATCCTGACGTTCAACTGTTAGTGTTTTGATTATATCTTTTTATACAAAGCGTATTTTGTGGTGATTCATGATTATTTGCAAGCTTAAGATATGTACCTACTTCTTTTATGAAGGATATAAATTCCATTTTGGCCGTTTTCTGTTTCAAATCTAAGTTGCGACATGTAGTCCGTTTATTGGGCAGAATATCTGTTGTGGGAGTATAGTCGTATTTGTACAGGCTAGGCTTACTTGTGATGATAACCCTGTGTTACGCCATTATTATTGAACTACTAGAAAGTAAATAGGTTATTGAATTCATTTTTTAAGGTTGTATATCCTCGTGTACGAGTTGAAGGTTTTGATACGCTGGTTGGTCTACGATTTGAACTCGTGAAGTCGGGTTGAACTGTTTTTGTGCTAAAGAACTGAGGTTTGTGTATAAACTTATACTTGTACTCCTTTTACTTGCTGGTATATCTGAAAGTTTACTCTTGTACATTGGCTACCTCTTGTCACTTTGCATTGTCATGTTGGTATCCTTTAAGACGTTATTGACGCTTGTGTAACTCTCCCACTTGTACGGATTGTTTTATCACTTGGCACTCTTGTTGGGACCTTGTCCTTCTTGTGCCTGCTCCACCAATGGCCAAAAGGTGGCTCGTCGTCGCAGAGACACCACATAATCTACTGTCTCGAAATTTAATTTCCAGAAACTTGTGGGAACACCTCTGTGTCGCGGACTTGGTTCCCGATGAAATCTGCGAAAATAAAACTCAAGTTTGACTTGTTTAAAAGGTCCAACTAAGTTAGGGGTAGTTTGGGTACTTGGGGAATTATTATAAAAGGTTATTCTACCTATTTTGGGGTATTTTAAGTTGGTTAAAACCCCAAAACCTAAAATTAGACCCCATTCTTCAAATTGACCCTTCCCTCTCAAAAATAGATTTTCTCAAAAACTTCATGGAAGATCTTGATGAAGCTCAAGCTAGAAGATGGGTTTTCAACTGATTTTTTCTTCAATATTATGGGTCTACAATAATTAAGGTATGATAACTCTTGATTTTTGAATAACCTCTCATTCAAGGAGTTCTATCAAAGATTTTCAAAATTGATTCAAAGACCAAATTCCCAGTTTTTAATCTAAACATGGGTCCTTTGTCAAACGATTTTATAAATCATTCTATTGAAGAATTAATGTGGAATTAAGGTTTTTAAGATAATTTTCAAAGGAATTCTTGAAGAACTCATGATCCCCAAATTCTCAAAAATTGGCGTATGATGTGGGTCTTTGTGAATATGATCTCTATTGGTAAAATTATATTTAGATTAGATTGTATTGATGTTTCCTATGATTATCTGTACTTATTCATGTTGAATTGTTGGTATATTGATGAGTTGATAATTATGGTATTATGGGCAAAGTTATGGGTTGATCCCTTTGTTTATAGAATTGTACTTAGATTATGTTTATGTTATTGAATTACATAGTAGATTCCTATTGCTACCTATGTCAATTGATTATCAATTGTTGAGTATTGATCCATGGTGATCATGGCTTGGAGAATTGGTAAGTTGACCTAACTTCTAGTCTATAGTTTGAGAATTGATGTTGTGTGGTTTGGTCCACTTATGGTGGCGGTGTATACTTCTTATCTATCTGTATATGTTGAGATTATGGCCTTGAAGGCAATAGATGTGAAGTGAATTGATGACTATGATGCATATATTTATGAAGTTGTGCTATAAAGGTTATGTATGAAATCCTCAATACTAGAATGATGTTTAAAGTGTGTTGATGATGAGGAATATAATGTGAATAATAATGTTAGGGATAAGGTGTGGTCTACATGATTGATTATCTTAAGTACTATTGTGGAATGACCCCTACGTATATGACCCCTCTATGAATGTTTGATCATATACATGTTAGGGCTACCTATTCAATGTTGATTTTGTCCTTGTATCCTATGATGAAGTGTGGGTGGTTGGTCTAGAATCCCTAAAGGCTTTATATGTGAATTGCTCATGATTTGGGGACACTGTGAATGTGTTGTGATCCCTTGAGGGGAAGTTCACTTAATATCAATGTTGTTGCTATTATGTTACTATGAGGACCAATATGCACACACACTCTACATGTATAGCTATGAATATGATGTATTATGGTGTCTATTGAAAGGTTAACTCTTAATAGGGCACCCCTTTACATCTATTATGCATGCAAAATGTATGATTAGCAAGGTATGAATATGTGTTGTATAAAGGTGTTTGTGTGAAAGGCTTTCTCACATATGTACATGAATGAATGAATAAGGTTATGATAATCTAGTAAAAGTGAATCTCTTGAAAGGTGTCCTCAATTGTACTCTAAACTAGACTATGTTATGAATATGATATGACTATGTGAAAGGTCATTCTCACATAATGTAGGTTCTACGATGAAAGGTCATTCTCATCTTAGAAACCTTTGAGCTATATGATATGA
>NW_006239138.1:1073998-1093945 GCF_000226075.1 Solanum tuberosum | reverse complement strand
TGTGAGTAGTATTATGGGATGCTAGTTGCACATTGCACTAGTTTGACTTGGGGGTTGTCTTAGGTGATGGTTCCTATGTGAAGACTATGTCTTATGGTGTGCTTATGACTCTATGAATATATGTGGTTGGATTGATGAAGGTTATATGTAAGTTCACCCTTGGTACCTTTAAGGTGATACTTTGCACTAAGTATTCCCTAAGGGTTGTTTGAGGAAAGGAGTTAAGATAAAGAGGAAGGTAATGTATTGTATGCAGTGAATGTGTCTAAAATGTTATAAGTGATTCTATGTGCTATTATGAATGATTTCCATGTGTATGATGATGTATGTGGTTTATATTGTGCCTATTGTACTAAATGTTCTTGAAGTTTCTCTAAAAAGGCATGATGCATGGGTTCCAACTAAATGTCCTTTTAAAAGCATGTTTTGCATGGTTATCATACTTAGTGCATTCTTGTACTAACACCATTCTTCTTCATCTTTTTACACCAAGTGTAGGTGGTGGTAGCTAAAGGGCCTTTCCTAGAAGTGATGAGCTTGGCTTACTATTCCCATGTTCGGGTGTGTCCTTAAAGATTCAATGACCTTTTATGTTAAAGAGTTTCTTTAAGTTCTATGTACTAGATAGTAGTTTCTTTTGTACTGTAACGGCTGTGTCCCTTTTGTGTTGTAGTCGTGTTTTAAGATGGCTACCTTGAGACGTAGTGCCCCAATTTTGTATTAAATGTTTAAATGAGGTGACTTTTAAGTCTTGTATTATATTATGATTTTTTTTTAAATTTTTCGCTATTTCTCTATGATAAATGCTATGACGAATGCTAAGGGCTTGTATAAGACCTCCGAGAGGTCAAATACGTCGGTAACGGCTAGGGGGTCCCCTCGGGTCGTTACAAACTTGGTATTAGGGCATAAGGTTATGCAAATGGTCTTCAGATTCAGCGTCTCATGAGCCACGTCTAGTAGAGTCTTGTTCATCGGTGTGAGTCGCAACACATCTATGAGCGAGAGGCTATAGGACGATAGAAGTTTCACTTTCTTCATTTCTCCTGTGTCGTGCCGTAGAGCTTAACTCCATATGATCTCTCTCTTATTTTCCCTTGTTCGGTGGTCTTCTAGATGTGATCACTTGAAAGGAGTGATGTTGCAAGGATCGAGGAAAGAAAAGGTGAGTTATAATGCTTATTATGATGTGGTTACTATATGAGTATATATGAAGGTAGATTTGGAAATCGTATTGTGATGCCAATTATGGCTATGTGTGACCTAGGAGGTTCGGAGCATTACATTGAAAATGCTGTATGGTGGTATAGTTCTCATATGATGAGAATGGAGTCCTTTTTAGGATGATGAGTTTCTTTATGTTGATGGGTAATGATAGTAGAAAGTCATGGTGTAAATTTTAGGACTTTTGAAGGAATGTGGTAACTAGTGTGAGTTGAAAGTTGCTTTTTTTCTTATGAGTGATGCTTCATGGTTGTCCTTGTGTGAATCAGAGTTCTTGTGTAGGCATGCCCTAAGAGTGGAAAAAGGGGCATTGTTCCATGAGTTGGGATAGTGTTTTGCTCTTAGGTTAACTTAGAGAGTTGCATATACCCCTTAGTTCATGGGAAGGACAAGAGAATAGATGTTGACCAACTCTAAAGAGGATAGTTGTCTTGTAAGGTTGATCTTAAGTATGGTCATTCAAGAGGGTGTTTAGATAATACCTAGGCATGGTTGAGCGGAAAGTTACACCAAAGGTGATGATAAGGGTATGATGTGATAAAGAGCTGATTAAGCTCACCCTAAGTGGGGGATAATGTGCCTAGGAGTGGTATAGATACTCATTTTGTTTGGATTCTTGAAATCCTCACCTAAGGGAGTATAGTGAAGATTTAGTGGAGAATGGTTCCTACCTTAGAGATGAAGGAGGTAATGATTAAAGGAGTTTGTGCTTAATTGGTAAGCGATAGTTCTCTTGGTTACTTTAATGTGCTCTTAGATGGGTTTACCGTATGTGGGGGATGATGAGTGAGTAGTAAGGTTGTTGATATCCTTATCTTTTCCTTATATTCTTATTCAAGCTTGATACCAAAGAGTTCCTAGTAGCTTGTTCATGTTTTGGAGTCTTGCATATGATTATGAGTTGCATGATCTCCGTATGTTATGCATGTCTTAGAAGACACTATGTTATGCATGTTTTGAAGGATTCTTATTACATGAAAATGGAATTTTAGTAATAAAATTCACGTTTCTCATGTCCATATGCATCTTTATATGGTGAATGCACTCTTGACTTCATGAGCAAGAGGGTATGAGCATGCTTAGGTTAGAAGTTAGAATTTCTCCTTAAAAGAATTGTCCTTTGTGTAATGCTTGCTTATGAGTTTATGATGCCATGTGTGTATGTTGTGACTAAGAGAAGGTAGTCCCTCTTTGAACATAACTAAACATGGTAATTCCATGTATGTTCTTGATAATATGATGATTAAATGATAAGACTAGTGGATGATCTATAATCCTCATGTTAGGGTGCAACTAGTATGAATTGCTTAATTGCCTCATGAGTGGAAATGTTGATCATGTCTATGTGTGCATTTGAAACCCATTGCATATTGGTCCCTATGATGGTATAAAAGGGATAAATATCATGTCATGATTAGGAGAAGGTAGTTCCTCCTACGAACATGAGAAAGACCTATGTGGTTGATTCATTATGAGTCGGTGAATAAAGTTTCTTCCTGCTTGTGTTGCATGAGTTGATTTGAAGTGCATGCTTAAATGATTTCTTATGATAAAGTTGCATAATGTGCTTTGATAAGATAGTTGCATGTTGTGTTTCTTTGGTATTTGAAATGAGAATGATGATTTGGAGAAGGAAGTTCCTTAAATGAAATGGGTAATAAAGTTGATGCATAAGGAGTTGGTAGATATGTTGCTACTTTCTTGAATTGCACAAAGTTGTTTTGAGCCTTTTATGTGGAGTAGATGTTCCTCCTTGATGTGTGCTCTTATGTTGATATTGTATGTTGTGTATTGTGAGCTGCTAGTTGGGTCATTGAGTCCTCGGAAGTGTTTTAAGTGTCATTGGAGGACGAATGTTCCTAGGTGGGGGATATTGTAACGACCCTCAAAATGAAGTAGGGTAAACTAGAGCCTCACATGGGTTTTATGCATTAATAACTTGTTAAAATAAAGAAGAATAACCTTTTTAGTCAGTTTTAAAGAGTTTGTAAGTCAAACGTCAAGGGACGACCAAGACGTTCAGAAACTAGTCTTTTGTGTGTTGGTGTGTTCTAGTATGTTGTTCATGTTTTTATGTGCTGTTTGGAGTCTAAAATCAGTGGAGGTGACCCTAGTATCTCAATACATGTTTTTAGGGTCAAAACGTTCAGGTACGACTCCCCGGGACCACCCTAAGGGTCCCCGAGGAGGACCCCAACCCTTGGCCAAACAAGCTGCCAATGCAGCTTGAAGTTGTGCATGGAGGGAGTGGCTCCGCGTCGCGGACCTGCTCCACCAATGGCCAAAAAGTGGCTACACGTTTCGGAGACACTGCAGACTCTACTATCTCGAAATTTAATTTGTAGAAACTTGTGGGAACACCTCCGCATAGCGGACTTGGTTCCCGATGGAATCTGCGAAAATAAAATTCAAGTTTGACTTGTTTAAAAGGTTCAATTAAGTTGTGAGGGGTAGTTTGGGTACTTTGGGGAATTATTATAAATGGTTATTCTACCTATTTTAGGGTATTTTAAGTTGGTTAAAACCCCAAATCCTAAAATTAGACCCCATTCTTCAAATTGACCCTTCCCTCTCAAAATAGATTCTCTCACAAACTCCATTGAAGACCTTGATGAAGCTCAAGCTAGAAGATGGGTTTTCAACTGATTTCTTCTTCAATTTCATGGGTCTTCAATAATTAAGGTATGGTAACTCTTGATTCTTGAATAACCTCTCATTCAAGGAGTTCTATCAAAGATTTTCAAAAGTGATTCAAAGGCCTAATTCCCAATTTTCAATCTAAACATGGGTCCATTGTCAAACGATTTTCTAAATTATTCTATTGATGAATTAATGTGAAATTAAGGTTTTTAAGATAATTTTCGAAGGAATTCTTGAAGAACCCATGATCCCCAAATTCTCAAAAATTTCCTTATGATGTGGGTCTTTGTGAATATGATCTCTATTGATGAAATTATATGATTATATATACTTATTCATGTTGAATTGTTGGTATATTAATGAGTTGATAATTATGGCCTTATGGGCGAAGTTATGGGTTGATCCCTTTGTTTATAGAATTGTACTTAGATTATGTTTATGTTATTGAATTACATTGTTGATTCCAATTGCTACCTATGTCAATTGATTATGAATTATTGAGGATTGATCCACGGTGATCATGGCTAGGAGAATTTGTAAGTTGACCTAACTTCTACTCTATTGTATGAGAATTGATGTTATGTGGTTTGGTCCACTTATGGTGGCAGTGTTTACTTCTTGTCTATCTATGCATGTTGAGATCATGGCCTCGAAGGCAATAGATGTGAAGTGAATTGATGATTATGATGCATATATTTATTAAGTTGTGCTATGAAGGTTATGTATGAAATCCTCAATGCTAGCATGATGTTTAAAGTGTGTTGATGATGAGGAGTATAATGTGAATAATAATGTTAGGGATAAGGTGTGGTCTACATGATTGATTATGTAAAGTATTATTGTGGAACGACCCCTACCTATATGACCCCTATATTAATGTTTGATCATATACATGTTAGGAGTACCTATTCAATGTTGAATTTGTCCTTGTATCCTATGATGAAGTGTGGGTGTGTGGTCTTGAATCCCTAAAGGCTTTATATGTGAATTGCTCATGATTTGGGGACACTGTGAATGTGTTGTGATCCCTTGAGGGGAAGTTCACTTAATATCAATGTTGTTGCTATTATTTCACTAAGAGGACCAATATGCGCACACACACTCTACATGTATAGCTATGAGTATGATGTATTATGGTGTCTATTGAAAGGTTAACTCTTATATGCACCCTTACATCTTATTATGCATGCAAAATGTATGATTAGCAAGGTATGAATATGTGTTGTATACAGGTGTTTGATCTTATTATGCATGCAAAGTGTATGATTAGCAAGGTATGAATATGTGTTGCATAAAGGTGTTTATGTGAAAGGCTTTCTCACATATGTACACACACATGAATGAATGAATAAGGTTTATGATAATCTAGTGAAAGTGAGTCGCTTGAAAGGTTTCCTCAATTGTACCCTAAACTAGACTATGTTATGAATATGGTATGACTATGTGAAAGGTCATTCTCACATAATGTAGGTTCTATGATGAAATGTCATTCTCATCTTAGAAACCTTTGAGCTATATGATATGAGGGATTAAGTCCCTAAAGCCTATTTTATGAACTAATGTTAAATAAAGGCTTAAAGATATTTAAAAAGGGAGTTGGAGTGTAGTACCGAGTGAACATGAAAAATGAGAGTGGGGGCTTCACGTTTAGCAAGTCCGGCTTCCCACAAGAGAACCTTCACGTTTAGCAAGTCCGGGTTCCCGACGTATATGTTGTCTCATGAGATGGAAACCTCCACACCTAGCAAGTCAAGGTTTCTAGTACCAATCTCCTTATTCCATAACTACGTTCCCCTATAGGTCTTAGCTTAGTGGATCCACTAGATAGCTATTATGTATGTAGGTCCTACTTTGGCAAGTAGTACCCTCTCTTTTCGGTGTGGGAGTAGAACACCAGATTCCATGTAGCTCACATGGTGTATGTCGGTTATGGAAATGTGCCCCGAAAGTTAAGAAATGAACTAAGATAAGAATATGAACTCTAGTCATGATTTCTTGAAGAGTTACTTAGTGTAGGTAGGACTATGGACCCTACTTAGACATTGCACAAGCATACTCTAAGGTAGGTTATGATTAGGCTCTTTATGTAATGAAGACTATGGTCTATGTATGTTAATATGAACGTATGTTAAGGTTGACTTTACTTATGTCAAGACATGAAGTATGTTTATGCATGTGAATTACACTTATGACTTCTTAATGGGTTTGCTTAGTATATGTGGGGGTATGGGACTCCATGTGTACATTGCACACGTGAGCTTGT
The DNA here is from genome assembly GCF_000226075.1 of Solanum tuberosum. Lineage (NCBI taxonomy): Eukaryota > Viridiplantae > Streptophyta > Magnoliopsida > Solanales > Solanaceae > Solanum > Solanum tuberosum. The sequence goes on along the minus strand of NW_006239138.1, from coordinate 1,087,818 downwards.
GAAGGGGTTGTGAGGGTGGTTTACGTATGATATGAACTAAATGGGTTATGACTAATGATGTAGTAAATGAATGAGTCCTTATATGATGTTATGAAGTATGTTGGTCTTATGTCTAATGTTAAATGAAGATGTTATGACTTGTTGAATATGATGTGCCTAGTCTATGGTGGCTTCTTAGGAACACTTGGTGTTAGTAGTATTGTGGGATGCTACTTGCACATTGCACTAGTATGACTTGGGGGTTGTCTTAGGTGATGGTTCCTATGTGAAGACTATGTCTTATGGTGTGCTTATAACTCTATGAATATATGTGGTTGGATTGATGAAGGTTATATGTAAGTTCACCCTTGGTAACCTTAAGGTGATATATTGCACCAAGTATTCCCTAAGGGTTGTTTGAGGAAAGGAGTTAAGATAAAGAGGAAGGTAATGTATTGTATGCATTGAATGTGCCTAAAATGTTATAAGTGTATTTATGTGCTATTATGAATGGTTTCCATGTGTACGATGATGTATGTGGTTTATATTGTGCCTATTGTACTAAATGTTCTTGAAGTTTCTCTAAAAAGGCATGATGCATGGTTTCCAACTAAATGTCCTTTTAGAAGCATGTTTTGCATGGTTATCATACTTAGTGCATTCTTGTACTAACCCCATTCTTTTTCATCTTTTTACACCAAGTGTAGGTGGTGGTGGCTAAAGGGCCTTTCCTAGAAGTGATGAGCTTGGCTTACTATTCCCAAGTTTAGGTGTGTCCTTAAAGATTCAAGGACCTTTATGTTAAAGAGTTTCCTTAAGTTCTATGTACTAGATAGTAATGTCTTTTGTATTGTGAGGGGTGTGTCCCTCTTGTGTTGTAGTCGTGTTTTAAGATGGCTACCTTGAGACTTAGTTCTCCGATTTTATATTAAAGGTTTAAATGAGGTGACTTTTAAGTCTTGTTTTATATTATGAAAAAAGTTTTAAATTTTCCGCTATTTCTCTATGATAAATGCTATGACGAATGCTAAGGGCTTCTATAAGACCTCGGAGAGGTCGAATACGCCGGTAACGACTAGGGGGTGCTCTCGGGTCGTTACAATTATGCTGCCCTTTACTTGAGAATGATAACTTGACGAATTTGAGGGCTCCGAACCTATAGTTTTTATACCACTAAGCTATATGCTTAGAGATAGTTGTTTCTATCGTAGGGTTTGTTCGAGAGGATGCTTAAAGTTGGCCATTGAAGATGGAGATTTTGAAATCTTTAAGGAAGATCACATTTGCATATAGGCATTCTCCTGTACTGCAAGAAAAATACTCTGCCTTTCTTCCAAAGGCCGAAGATCAACAAATATTCTAAGCTTGCTGAGAGAAGAAATTAAGGGTAACTGAACAGGAACCTACAAATTTTAATGGTGTCCCAGAAACATCCATTTAGACTCAAAAGTACAACTAATGCTCACAACCTAATTCACTTGTGTGCATGAAATGCGTATTGGAAAATACAACACAACAGTATAAGATACTCACCACATGCATTTCACACTTTTCCCCGGGACGAGGAGGGCATGGTTTTGGTCGAGAACCATTTTCACTGGAACCCAGAGAGCAATGAAGTAACATATCCACAATATTGCTAGCAGCACATGAAGCAGAGAGGGTAGCTGGCAAAGAACCCAATGCTGCTGGAGGCTTCTTCACCACATTGACTACAACACTCCAACCTCAATCTTTTCCACCTTCTCGTACCTTAACCTGCCATTAACAATGCATATGCTCAGTGTATCTGCAAAAAAATAAACATGAACTCTATAATGGAGCAGTCAAAAAAAGGTATTAAGTGAGTGAATTTCCAGTCAACACAAGCAGCAAAACGAAAAAATATACCATAGAAGTAACTTTAGCCTGGACAGTTACCAACTTACCATTCATTTGATACACCATCTGTACTATGTTGGGAATGAATGCAAACTAACAACAATGACATTTCCTAAGGAGATATGAACTCCTCTATCTATTCATGCAGTTTCTTTTCTCAGTATGAGTGTATGACTCAGACATTATAAAATATACAGCATTTGGAAATTCAACTTGGATACATCATTTAAAAGCTATAAAATTTTAACCTTACCTACACATAAGATGTTCTAAACTTCTACATTACCCTCCGAATGTCCCAAATCATGTTCTAACAGGTAAAAGGAGCTGCAATTAAACCTATTTATCAAACAACAGGTAAATGTGGTGGAAATTGTTAAGGTCCCTAGTTCGGGATCGAGTCGCTGGATGATTAACCGAAAAGTTAGGTCCAATAGACAGGTCTAAGCCCCTGTTCTTGTTCCTTGACTTGCCTATGATTGCTAAAATTTGTAATTCATTCAGGGAATTGCAGACCTGGGAACTTGTTTGAGAAAATTCTGAATCTTTAAAACTTGATAAAATCCAACTTATTTTATTAATAACGTCAACTCTCTTAAATAGAGGTTTACAATAGCAAGAGTCCTAATAAATTAGAAATAACAAAGTCCTATATATAAAACTAAAATAATAAGAATCCTAATCCACTTAGAAAGTCTGTTCGACTAAAATAACTAAAACAATAATTCAAAAATATTAATCGACTAAAATAACTAAAACCATAATTCAGAAATATTAATCATTCTTGCGTCTTTACTATTGTTCCCGACAAATGCATCAATAACATTACTCCCTTCCTGAAGAAAAAGCTTGTCCTCAAGCTTGAAGTCTGGAAAGGCAGATGTAAAATGATTCACTGTCTCCCAAGTAGAGTCCTCAACGGATAGGCCGTACCACTGAACTAGAATTTCCCAATTACCATGATTAAGATGTGATCGAAGCACAGAGCAAGGGGTGGGAACAACACGTCCCTCTTGAACTAGTGGAAGAGAAGGTGGAGTTGCAGGTACCTCACCCTTGAATGACTTAAGAAGTGATACCTGAAACATATCATGAAGCTTGCAACCTGGAGTTAGACCAAGCTGATACGCAACTGATCCTATGTGCCTCAAGACTGCAAAAGGACGATAATATTTTGGTGCAAGCTTATGATAGACACGACTAGCTAGAGTTTTTTGGCGATATGGATGCACTCGTAACCACACATAAGATCCTGGAGAAAATTCCACATCGCGATATCCCTTATCATAAACTATTTTCATCTTGTGTTGCGCCTGTTGAAGCTTAGCTCGAATATCCTGTAAGGCAACATCTCGATCTATTAATGCTTGGTCTACCGCATCAACCTGAGATGAACCAGCCGTGTAGGATTGCAACCGGGGAGGCTCACGACCATAAACAACCTGAAATGGCGATGCGTGAAGTGTTGAATGGTAGGAGGTGTTGTAGCAAAATTAAGCCCAGGGAATCTATTTCGTTGGACGATCACCCACCAAGCATCGCAAATACATATCGATCGTGCGATTAACAACCTCAGTTTGACCGTCCGATTATGGGTGATAAGCTGAAGAAATGTGTAATTTAGTCCCACATAAACGAAATAATTTTTTCCAGAACGTACTAGTGAAGATGGCATCTCGATCACTACATCCTTAAATACATAGGGGCAACAACTAATGCCTTTTTAAGAGTTTCAAAAGAATTTCGCTTAATCATACTTGTTAAGGGGGAAGCAATCAGACCGTAATTCTGGATGAATTTACGATAATATCCTGTCAATCCTAAGAATCCACGCAACATGCTTGTGGATCGCGGTTGAGGAAAGTCCACCACGGCTTCAATTTTGCTAACATCTGCTGACACACCTATGTTTGAGACTATGTGGCCAAGATAAGCTACTTGATTTGTGCCAAAGGAACATTTGGATTTTTTTAAATAAAGAAGATGAGCTTGCAACAACCCCAAGATGATTCGTATGTGTGACAAATGATCCATCCAGGTCTTGCTATACACAAGGATATCATAAAAAAATACAAGTACAAATTGACGTAGATATTTTCGAAATACCTCATTCATAAATGATTGAAAGGTTGAAGGAGCATTAGTCAATCCAAATGGCATGACAAGGAACTCGAAATGGCCATGATGTGTTCTGAAAGCTGTCTTCTCAACATCAGTAGATTTCATACGAACTTGATGATAACCAGAGCGAAGATCAAGCTTGGTGAAAAATTGTGTTCCATGCAATTATTCAAGTAATTCCTCCACTACTGGAATATGGAATTTGTCTTTTACTGTTTTGGCATTTAGCTCCCTATAATCCACGCAAAAGCGCAATGTTTCATCATGTTTCCGGACTAGCAATACAGGTGATGAGAATGGAGAACGACTGGGTCGAATGATGCCTTGTTGTAGCATCTGATCACACTGTTTCTCAATCTCATCTTTCTGAAAGTGAGGGTAGGGATAGGGCCGAACTACCACCGGACCAGTTCCTGGAAGCAAACATATGCGATGGTCGCAGGACCGCAATGGAGGCAGATGTACAGGTTCTTGGAATAGCTCCTTGAATTCGACTAATATTAACCTTCTTGAGCTCACCTTGCTTAGAATCTTGCAAAAGATGTAGTTGGGGCTGATATAGTTGTTGTCCATGTAAAATGATTTGCTTCCCCTTTACTTGGAAGCTCATGGTCAATAATGTAAAATCCCGCAGAATAGGCCCTAGTGTTTGCAACCACTTGATACCTAGGACAATATCAAAAGCATCCAAAGAAATCACATATAAATCAACACAGAAGGAATGGTTAACTACATAAAACTGCACTGCTGTGCAAATTCCCAAACTGGAAATCTTCTCGCCATTTACTACTGATATATTGAGATTTCTTCGTTGTAGGATAGGCAAGTTTAAACGTTGGGCCGCCGTTGAGCTAATAAAATTGTGTGTACTGCCCGAATCCACTAAGCTAAGCAACAACTTCTTATCGATTACAACTTGCAACTGCATAGTATTTGCATGTTGTTTACCTGTGATAGCATGAAGTGAGATCGCAGGTTCTCCACTGTCCGTTGGTACTTCTCCAGATTCCCCATCTTCTACTTCCAGCCAAAATAACTTTTTACACTGATGGCCTTGAACATAAGGATCATCGCAGTTGTAGCACAATCCATTTGCACGTCGGACAACCATCGCGGCGCGAGTCAACTTTTTCACAAAAGGATTAGAAACACCTACCTTAACACTCAGAGTTACTAGTGTAGTGGCAGCCCTTGCACTAATGTTTGAGGTTGAACCATAGCCCCTTTGTGTGCTAGAAGAAATTTGGATCTTCTTCTCAAATGCTCTCGCCAAACTCATTGCTTGTACTGGGCTAGATGGGTTGTGCAATTCCATATCCAAATGAATCAAATCAACTAACCCTGCTATGAACATATCTACTTGTTGGTCTATACGTACAGATGATGCACGAGCAAACATTTTTTGGAAGTTTATCTGATAATCTTCAACATAATTGGTTTGTTTCAAGTTGATCAATTCTCCTAACAAATTGCTTTTCATTGGTGGGCCAAAACGAAGAGTACAATATTCCTTAAAGACCCCCCATGTTAAATTGGGTTCCTCTTGTTCCAGTTGATAAACCCACAGTTGAGCCTCCCCTACCATGTGAAAAGTAGCTAAACTGACTTTTTCTTGGTTGTTTGTATGCTGATTACTGAAGAATTTCTCACAACAGTGAAGCCAAATAAGAGGATCTTCACCTCCATCATAAATAGGGAAGTCTAATTTAGTGTATCTGGGAACAATACCTCTTCCTCCATTATTGTCATCAGTACCACCATTATTGTTGTTGTTTCTTCCTCTAAAACGAACCTCTAGCTGTTCACTTGCCTTGCTGGTTCGTTGGATTGAAGCAGCGCTATTGTCTCCCACTTCAACTCCCTTCGCACGTGCCGTGGTGCGGATTAAGGTTCCAATTTGCAGCGATAGTTGCTGGAATTTGGCGTCCATCCTTGCTTTTGAAGCTGCTACTTTTGCTTCAGTTTGAGTTTGGGCTTCCTGTAACAGATTTCACAAATTTGCTTCTACCGTATTCTCATCCATGGTGACCGGCTCTGATACCAATTTGTTAAGGTCCCTAGTTCGAGATCGAGTCGCTGGACGATTAACCAAAAAGTCAGGTCCAATAGACAGGTCTAAGCCCCTCTTCTTGTTCCTTGACTTGCCTATGATTGCTGAAATTTGCAATTCATTCAGGGAATTGCAGACCTGGGAACTTGTTTGAGAAAATTCTGAATCTCTGAAACTTGATAAAATCCAACTTATTTTATTAATAACATCAATTCTCTTAAATAAAGGTTTACAATAGCAAGAGTCCTAATAAATTAGAAATAACAAAGTCCTATATATAAAACTAGAATAATAAGAATCCTAATCTACTTAGAAAGTCTGTTCGACTAAAATAACTAAAATAATAATTCAGAAATATTAATCGACTAAAACAACTAAAACCATAATTCAGAAATATTAATCATTCTTGTGTCTGTAATATTGTTTCCCGACAAACGCATCAATAACAGAAATAATCAAGAGAACACATGTACAGTAACAAAGAGAGTGGAGGCACAACAATATCAAAAAATATATTTCGAGAGACTAAACAATGTTCAACCCATGAATGAATTACCTGAAAAAGAAAAGAAAAGTCAACCAATCATAGATTGAGTCAAAAAGGGCTACGTTACATGTCCTGGTTGAATCAGAACTGATAGAATAATAGAATAGATGCCTACAACCACTTACCAGCCTACCAGGAAGATGAAAATACAGAACCCTTTCAGGCCTTGTTATTTCAGCCATCAATTTTTTCTCAAATTGGGCCATCTCAATCCTTAGTTTATGATATCCTGCAACCTCTGCCTACAAACTGAACAAATGCAGTTTTAGGATCTACTGTATAAATAAATGTCATTGAATAAAATGGAAAATAAACAATATAACTCTCCTGAGGGCTAGCACACTGGAAATTTTCATTTGATCCGCCAAACGCTCTTGGCGATCTCCAGACTTGCCTTTCTTCAATTCTTCAGTTTGTTTTGTTCCTTTTTGCTTGTTATTGTCCTTGCTTTGTTCTTTAATCCATATACCTTAAAATTAAGGATTTACATCAGTTTATGGTACAAAGTAAACATTTGAGGACACTAAATCTATAAAGACAAAGCCCTAAATGAGTCCAAATCTAGGACTCATCAACACCCCCAACTTAAACCTTTGCTTGTCCTCAAGTAAAACTCAAGTTCAGTAGTTCAAAAAGGATGTCTCAAATAGTGCTGCCTAAGACTGAACAAGAATGCACACAACAAGACTTAACTTACTCATGCAATGATCAATTGTGCACTCAAAGATTCAAATTGTGACTCACCATTATCATAGATGCTCAAGTTCACAATACTTGCTTCAAATGCAAGTTCAAGCTCAACAAAGGTACTCAAATGCCCTAACAACAAGGATGATTCCATATTCACACATAATTCTTCAACAAGTTGTAGTTCTGGAATCACATACGAATCTCACACTCACAAAGATGAACACAAGCATGACTTCACCCATAGGTTTACCCTTATTTTCCAATCAACACTTGTTTAAGCTCGCTCAAGATCACAAAGGTTTTTTCAAGGCTTGTAATGGGGCTGGGTGTACATGTATGGTCATTTAGGCTCAGTGGCTGCTACCCTCATGAAGTGTGTCCTGAGCATCACATTCCTCCTTTTCTTTATCATTGCAAACATGCTTATAATCCACCCCATTATTCAATTTCTTATGAACTTATGGATACCCCATTTCTTTTGCAATTTTCATTACTTATTTCACAACTTTTTCATTCTTTTTCTTTGCTTCTTTTCTCTTTTCTCTTTTTTTTACGTGGAGGGGTTCTATCTTTTTTCGAAACTATTCTCAAAGGGAGATTTTCTCACACTTCTTGATTTTCCTTCTCTTTTCACCACACCCCAACTTGGCTTTTGGCCTAAGTTGGCTATTCAAACAAACCACACTTCGTGAGAGTTATGGGTGAATGGATAAAGAGAGGTAACAATTGTTCAAGTTTCTTCCAAGAAAAGAGTAAGACTCAAGGGGGTTAAATCAAGGTTCACACATCTCACAAGGTTGGCCACAAAAGAGGTATATTGTCAAATTGTTTCACTCTTCAAAATCGTTGCCTAAGATCATTTCAAGTGCTTGTAGCACTTAGTCAACCGGACCAATGGGGAAAATTCTAGGTGTCATCACACTATTGTTCAAAGTAAGCTGATCACACAACACATTGACACCAATATCATATAAGACTCCACACTTTCTAGCTAGTGTGCAATGTTCATCACAAGAGACTTTATTCGATAACTGGCTAGTCGCAACGAGAAGCAAAAAGTTCACACATTGTCTATGCAACTTCATTTGGATTCATCGTAGCCGCACATTCATTTCATTCAATTAAGAACACTGTTCAAGTCATCGGTATTGATCATAACCGATACTCAAATTTACACAAGAATAGCCACATTCACAAATAATAGATGTGGCACAAAATTTTAAAAATAGGTCAAAACCATTTCCATTTAAAACAAGGAGCCACAAGCTCAACCATCCAGAAAATTAAAATTTAAAAACATATATTGATGAAAACATCCAATATTTACAATTAAAATAGAATCACAAGATGTAGGTATGGAAATACCTCATCCCACCTACAAAATAAAGTAGTTGTCCTCAAATGCAACTAAAATAACAATAATCACAAAAGCAATAGAGAGGGAGGTAAAGAATGATCTTGTCTACACAGTCGCTCCGTCCGTCGAGGAATCAGTGCCCGGGGTCACACTCTGGGGCTGGGCATCAGTGCCCGGAGTAGCATCAACATTAGCTCCATTAGAGCCTGTCATAGAAGTGTCCCTCAGGTAGGCTTGTCAGGCAATCTCAAACATGACACCCTCTAGATCTGCCTGATCATCATATACAACTGCCTCTCGCTCTTCAAGCTCCTCATCATCGGTCTCAGCCTCAGCAACATCCTCCATAATATCATCTGCGGTGGTAGCCGAAGGTACCTTAGCCTGGGCTGGAATCTCAGCACTCGATTTCTCAGGGACCTCAACTGACCGAAATAACGAAGTGAAGTTTGTGGACTTCAAATGGTCCACATCCTTCCTAAGCTCATAAACCTCGGCTTTCAAAGCCGTAACCTCAGTAGCAACCCTATGTCCTCTCTCACAAGTCACTACTTTCATAGTGAGAGCATCAATGGAAGCCTGGAGAAGTGTCAACGCAGCTGTGATGGCCCTCTCAATCATCCAGGGCACCTTGGCCTCTAGCCGGGAAGCCCGCACATCTGCAGAATGGGCTAGGTTCCCCATCTTGGAAAGGATGGCCTAAGTGATCGGAGGCCTGGAGGTACTGGTACCTGAAGTAGCTTTAGGAGGCTGGGAAGTAGTAGAAAAACCTGTGGCCTGGGAAGGAGCGGAAGTAGATATACCTGAAGGCCCGGATGCTAGAATAGGCAAAGATGCCTCCGCATATATATAATTAATGTCCACCTCTGGGGATGTATCCACCGGAGCTGCTTTCCTCCTATTCGCTTTATCTTGTGTGTACTCGACCTCAATATGCCGGATGTCGGTGGAGGATGTGGGAGTGACCTTGATATCCCTCTTCTCTTCATGTGGAACTCTAGCTCAATGACATAACTCCGTAATACGCACTGGGAATGGCAGTGATGTCTGGCGCTATTTGGCCCTCTAGGCCATCTCTTGCTCTATAATCAAGCCCAAGTTGAGCCGCTTCTTGGTGATGATGGATCCGAGACAGACCGCCTTTAGGTGGCGGAGGATGGACTCATTCTGCGAGGGCATAATAGAACTGCTGATAAACCCGAACCAATAACGGGCTGCATATTCAAGTCCTTCTTCTCAATAGGGGCTCCAGCCTCCATCCACCTCGGGGTGGTGTCACAAATGAGTGGGGCAAGACACCCCTTTAGGTCATCCAGAGTTTGTGTTGTAGTCATGCTCTCATAATGATGCTCAAGCTCTGTAGGTCTGTCAAGTGCAACATTGATATGATCGTTGTTGCATTCCACTGTCTTCCCTCAAACTACCACAGACTCTACCGGTATGAAGGCACTGGCTTTCATCTTCCACTGGGATACTAGATCACCATATGTTGTATAAAACTCTCTGACCCAGGTGGGAATTTATGGGCCATGGGGTTTGGTGAATATATCGAACCGGTGGTACCGAAGTGTGTCCCACACAAGAGGATACCTATCTATCACTCCATCAATGGATAAGCGTTTATCCTCTAGGATGGTTCTCAATCCCTCAGCCTTTAACTGATTGAGTAACAGGGGAAGAGGACCCTGAACTGGTGGTGCTTGAACCACCGTCTATGCCGAAGATGGTATTGTATGATCAACAGGAGGGGTAGACTCTGGGATCCTAGACGGATCCGGATGAGCCCTTGCACGAATCTCTACTCACCGGGTCTAGAGTAATTTGTAACACCCCAACTTTTTGAAACGTCTAAATTGACTCGTATCTTCATGGAAAGACCAGGAGGGTGGGTATTAAATTAAGAATGATGTTTTATGTGTTATTTTAAGTGTTCAGGGGTTGTATCTCAAGTTTTGAACTTAGGTAAACGGCAAAATAAAAGTTGGCGAAAGTTATCGCAAATTCCTTTTTAAAGATTTGTCTATAATTTGGGTCAAATGTCTCGGAGATTTTCTCCCAATCTATAAAGATTATGGTGCGCACGACCTATGAAATCGAAGGTCTACGAGTCTAGTTTCTAACAGAGTAACCCGTTTATTCATACGCCTTTAGAATTTAGAGATATTTGCATTTTTGAAAGACTACGCAGGCAGGCAGGTGAGGTGGGTCCCCTAGGTCGGTGGAACTTTATATGTATCATCTTCTTCGACTTTTATTCATTTTTCTTAGTGAATAACCAGAAAACTCACAAAACCCATTTCTAGGATCAGCCAAGTTATAGATTTTCGTGGCTTAAGTCCTTGACAAAAGTTGTTCTACACGTTCAGCTCGTCAACATGATATAATTTGTTTTATCGATTTCCTAGCATATCGTACTTTGGTGTGTGGACATCAGGGATTTGGGCATATTTTAAAGTTTTGAGGTGTATTACGAACTTAAAATCAAGCTAAGACCCTTCTTCCATCGACTCTAGCTTTGATAAGTCACAAATAACAATTTGTGATGAAAATACATATCTTTTATCGGATTATCGTGGTATCCTCTATTCTTTTGTGTTGATTATGGTCCTGCCTTGTTGTAGTAACGAGAGGGGTTGTGAGTAAAGTCGTTAGGCCACATGAATTCACTGAAAAAGGTTTGTTAAGACTATTCCCTACTTACGACATCTTTCCTTAAAGCTTAGGAGCAATGTAATTGGGTTTTTATCCTTGTTATACTTGTAGCTATTATTGTTGATTATTGGCTACTCGAGTTATATAATCCTCCCTTGTCGGGATTCTTATTCAGTTAGTAGTGTTCCTATGTTGGACATGACTTAGAGGCTATTTGTATAGGTTGCTTATAACTAAATTTCTCTCTTTTAGCGATTGGATTGTTATTGTTGGCCTTGGGGCTGTTGTGGTTAGCTGCAAGAATGTGATCTATGCCTAGAAGGGCTATGTTCTGCCTACGGTGCTATATGGATGCCTAAGAGGGCTATGAGTTGCCTATGGGTCTATATTGATGAATACAAGGGCTATGAGTTGCCTACAGGGTTATATTAATGCCTAAGAAGGCTATGTGCTTCCTACAACCCCATGTTGTTGCCTAAAAGGGCTATGAGTTGTTTATAAGCTATGTTGATGCCTAATATAGGTATGTGCTGCCTATGGGGCTATATTAATGCCTAAAAGGGCTATGTGACTGCATACGGGGATAGGGGACTACCGATAGGGGTATATAGACTGATTGGCACCTTCCGGGCTCATGGGGGCCTGAGTAGGTGGTCTTGTGTGCTGTTTGTACCTGCTGAGCTTATGGGGGCTTGGTTAGGTTGTTGTTTTATTATTTTGATGAGTTAAGATTTAGGAGCAGGTCGGTACATTTATTGTATCCTATATCTATTTATCGGATTATTCTAGTATATTAGGATACCTGCTCATAGTCTATTGCCTTTCATACCCTATACATTATTTGGTACTGACACCCCATTGCCTGGGGGCGGTGAATTCATGCAAACAGATCCCGACAGGCGACTCAGTAGACCTCCTCAGCAACAGGATTGACTTTTATTCGGTTGGCTAGCCCCTTTCCTCCGGAGTTGCCAGAGTTTGGTGGTTTGTTAGCTTTTGTTGTATATTTTTATGGGTAGGCTGGGGCCCTGTCCCGCTAATCTGTACTACTCTTACAGGGTTGCAGACTAGTGTGTGGGGTGTGTAGCTACGTTATGGCCATGCTGGCCTAGTTTGTTGGTTTGCTGAAGCTTGTGAGTTGTTTGATGTATTGTGTTGATATATATATGCTTTTAGTTTTGGTACAAAGATCATGATGGCCTCGACAGCCCAATTAGGACTTCTGTTCTAGTTGGCTATTTCTTTATATGAACTCTTGGGAGTAGCTGTTTCGTTTATAGATCTGTTGACAGAGGCATTGCCGGCCGAGGGCTTAGTTTTAAGCCGAGATATACTTGTTTGTTTTCTTGATTATGTCTGGCTTCCATGTGCTAGTAGAAAATGGTTCAGCAGGGTCGGCACGGGTCTGAGTTTTGGCATTAGGATCCAGTTGTGCCCCTTGAGTTTGGGGCGTGACAAACTTGGTAACAGAGCAACGTCGTATCCTAGGGCGTCTGCAAACCGTGTCTAGTAGAGTCTTGTTTATAAATGTGTTGTGCACCACATTCAGTAAGCAAGAAGCTACCGGGCATGTTAGAATGACTATCCTTCTTTTTCTCACCTCGTGCTATAGAGCAATGTCTTAAGGGTTGAGTTTTCTGGCTCATAATTGATATTTGTATGCAGATAGAGATGGCCGACACCAGACATACCATAACTAGCCAACGGCTAGATACAACTGTAGGCGAGGGTACTGACAAGGTACCATAACTGGAGGTAGGCCATTGTGAGACCCAAGGGGAGACATCTTCTTAGCCCCCTATAGATTCTCCACCGCTTCATGAGCCTCCGAGGGCTACAGGACCCCAGCTCCACCAACAGTACCATCTCTAATTCCTCCTATTCCATTTGACCAGGATTTCAAGAGTGTAGTATGTATGTTAGCACAGTTAGTAGCTGCACAACGCCAACCAATTGCGTCAGATGTTGCCGGACCTTCTGAAGGGACCCGAAAGTTCGATAGTTGGTGAATTTCTTGCCTTGAATCCTCCACAGTTTACATGGATAGATCACAGAGAGGACCCTCAACACTTTGTTGATCAGTTTCATAGGATCTTCAGAGTCATGCATTGATTGCGCGATGTTGCAGTATTGTGGTACGAAAGTTGGGAGAGATCTAGGGGAAAAGATGTAGCTCTACCCACTTGGGATAGCTTTACAGAAGCTTTCATAGATCATTATTTGCCTTGAGAGATTAGGGATGGCCGGGTGGACCAGTTTCTGAACCTCCGACAGGGCAGCATGAGTGTCTGAGAGTACTGGCTGAGATTTGATTCATTGGCTAGATATGCACCAACATTTGTTGATACGATGCATGATAGGATGAGTAGATATGTGGGAGGGCGTGACTCAGACTATATCGACGCTTGTTCTACAGTTGTACTAGATGATAATATGGATATCTCGTGAATTCAGGCCTTTGCATAGGGAATAGAGGATCACCGACATCTGCATTATATGAGTGAGAGGGTCGAGAGAGAGAGACAGAAGAGGGCTAGGCCCGC
>NW_006239138.1:1065310-1069517 GCF_000226075.1 Solanum tuberosum | reverse complement strand
TTTAGGTTGTGTACGGGATTAGTCCCGCATTTTGTACTCTAAAGTATTAGATGGTTATGAGACATCATGTATAAAGTCTTCCGCTTGCTATTTTTAATTAAATGTTTTCTTGGTAAAGAAAGTTTTAAATTCATTATGGTTTTAGTGTATATGCGATGAATGAATGCTAAGAGGCTTGTATTAGACCTCTTCGAGGTCGAGTACGCCGGTTACGACTAGGGGGTGCTCCCGGGTCGTGACAGGATTGCCGACATCTACAGTATATGAGTGAGAGGGTTGAGAGAGAGACAGAAGAGGGCTAGGCCCGTTGTGTCACCAGGAGACTTTCAGGTTGGTCCCAGACCCCGATATTCTATTAGGCCACCTAGACCTACACCGCAACAGTTCCAGGGTAGTATATTTGATCGTTAGGGACAATAAGGCCCAGGTGAGGGTTCACGAGCATCAGGCTCTCAGCAACATAGGGGTTCAGGCCAGGCTAGGACAGCCCTGCCGCGTTGCACTACTTGCAGTAGGATGCATTTTGGGAGGTGCAGGCAGGGTTCCACATGTTGTTATTCTTGTGTACAGGAGGGGTATGGGTAGAGAAACTTCCCTACCATATGTCAGGGTCGTATAGGTCAGTCGACCAGGTCAGTAGGTTCCTCCTCATCAGCACAGTCTACAGGGCGTGGACCCCAGACTCCAGTAGGTAGAGGTAGAGGTGGAGGCAAAGAGGGAACATCTAGTTCTGGTAATAGCCAGAACTGTATATATTCACTAGCCGGCCGGCAAGACTCAGAGTCATCACCAGATGCTGTGACAGGTACATTGTTTGTTTGCTCCCATTATGTTTATTCTTTGATAGATCTTGGATGTACTATGTCTTATGTTACTCCATTTATCGTGGGAAAGTTATGTATAGTAGCAGAGACATTAGATCGACCCGTTATTGTATCTACACCATTTGTTGAGTCTATTATTGCCAAGAGAGTCTGTCACGGTTGCACAGTAGAAATTATCGACCGTCAGACCTCTGTAGACCTCGTAGATTTAGAAATGGTTGATTTAAACGTTATTATGGGTATGTAGGAATCTGTGTGATGGTTCAAAAGTTGTTTCAAATATTTTTTGCATCCCCAGAGAGATAGATTGTTGCCATTGTGCCTTGGTCGTCAAAATAAAGGGGAACGAACAGACTTAAAGTACTGTTCCATGTCCCATAGGTCTTCGAGCCGTGGCATTTCGAATCCCATTGAATGGTTGTGGTTTCGGGACTCAAGTATGGAGTCGCCAGGTGAGACATTCGGTTCACGAACCAGAAACCTCTCTCCACAGCAAGCTCCTCAATTGCCAATTAGCGATACTGATTCTGGATGCCCGTTACCAGAGGACAAAAGACCCATTCTCGATAACAGATACATGACGAAATAGTCAAACCTCCTTAGTTCAATCAGAATTGAGAACTACGGAGAGGTTCTAACCGGCCTAGACTAGTTAGCATCTTGTAATGCTAATGTTGAGTGCCGGACAAAGATTGTTAGATTCCACTTTCCAGGAAAGGCAGTTCGGGAATGGAAATGCGATACAGCAACACCGAAAGGTAGGTTTATTTCCTATCTTAAGGCGAAGAGGATGATTACTGAGGGTTGTATTTCTCATCTTGTTCGTGTTCATGATATAGATGCAGAACTATCGACTCTTCAGTCTATTCCGGTAGTTAATGAGTTTCTAGATGTATATCTAGATGAGCTCCCTGGTATCCCTCCAGAATGGGAAATTTATTTTGCTATCGATATTCTACTACGTACACAACCCATGTCTATCCCTCCTTATAGAATGGATCTTACTGAGCTAAAGGAGTTAAAGGATCAACTGAAAGACTTGCTGGATAAAGGATTTATCAGGCCTAGTGTTTCACCATGGGGTGCTCCAGTGTTATTTGTGAGGAAGAAAGATGACTCACTAAGAATGTGTATCGATTACCGACAGTTGAATAAGGCGACTATAAAGAATAAGTATCCCCTTCCAAGGATCGATGACTTGTTTGATCAGTTACAAGGTGCTGAGTGCTTCTCAAATATTGATTTAAGATCAGGGTACCACCAAATACGAGTTCGGGAGAAAGAGGTTCCACAGACAACTTTTAGAACAATATATGGACACTTTGAGTTCTTGGTAATGTCTTTTCGATTAACTAATGCCCCAGCAGTGTTCATGGACTTGATGAATAGCATATTATGGCCATATCTAGATACGTTTGTGATTGTATTTATTGATGATATTTTGGTCTATTGGAAATCAAAAGTTGAGCATGCAGATCAGTTGCAAGCAGTCCTTCAGGTTCTTCGAGAGACGGAACTTTACGCAAAGTTCTCTAAGTGTGAGTTCTGGTTGAGATCTGTGGCTTTCCTAGGTGATATCATATCAGATTCCGACATTATGGTTGATACACAAAAGATTGAGGCCATACAGATTTGGCATAGACCCATGACTCCGACTGAGGTTCGTAGTTTCTTAGGATTAGCTGGGTACTACAAAATGTTTGTAGAGGGGTTTTCTTCAATTTCAACACCATTAACGAAGTTGACTAAAAATATGGCTAAGTTCCCGTGGACTGCGGCTTGTGAGCATAGTTTTAAGGAACTGAAGGACAGGTTGACATCAACACCAGTTCTTGCATTGATAGAGGATTCAGAGGGCTATGCAGTGTCCTGTGATGCCTCTGGTGTTGGGTTGGGATGTGTTCTAATGCACCATGGTAAGGTTATCGCATATGCTTTAAGTCAGTTGAGGAAGCATGAGAAGAACTATCCGACCCACGATTTAGAGTTGGCTACAGTTGTGCATGCGTTAACGATTTGGAGACACTATTTGTATGGAGTTCATGTTGACATTTTCACAGATCATAAAAGTCTTCAATATATCTTCAGACAGAAGGAGTTAAATCTGCGACAATATCGATGGCTTGAATTACTGAAAGACTACGACGTGGATATTTTATATCATCCAGGAAAGGCAAATGTGGTAGAGGATTCCCTCAGTCGAAGATCTATGGGTAGTTTGTCTTATTTAGGTGTTGAGAAGCGGGAGCTAGCGCGAGAGCTTCATTAGTTTGCTAGCTTGGGTCAAATTGTTAGAGGCAGACGATAGTGGGGTCACAATTCAGGACACAGTCGTATCATCTCTAGTTGTGGAGGTAAAATCACAGCAACAAGAGGATCCTAGCTTAGAGCATCTCCGAGCCAATGCCCATCATCAACAGTCTTTAGCATTTGATATAGTAGGAGATGGAGTCCTATGATATAGCGTTCGATTGTGTGTTTCAAATGTTGCAGGGCTTCGACATCAGATTATAGAAGAGGCACATCATTCCCATTATTCTATTCACCTTGGTTCAACGAAGATGTACCATGATATTAAGGAGATCTATTTATGGCACGGGATGAAGAAGTATGTTGCTGAGTTTGTGGCATAGTGTCCTAACTGCCAACAGGTGAAGGTTGAGCACCAAAAACCCGCTGGACTAGTTTAGGAGATAGCCATACCTTTGTGGATGTGGAAAGCAATTAATATGGATTTTATTACAGGGTTACCTCGAACGTGTCACAAGTTTGACTCTATTTGGATAATTGTTGATAGACTAACAAAATCAGCCCACTTCTTACCAGTCAGGGATACTTTTACGGCCGAAGACTATGCAGGGCTCTATTTTAGAGAGATTGTTAGGCTACATGGTGTCCCAGTATTATTGTCACGACCCAAGCCTAGGGCCTAGACGTGACATGGCGAATGAGGAACCCGAAGGAACCCCAAACAAGCCTCTCAAACTTGTCATCACACTTCATCGGTCGCGGAAGTACATTCAACATTATTTATTGGGAAATAGGGACTAAGGGCAAACCATTTCAAAATGACATCATAGAACAAGAGTCAAGCTCATTTACAAAATACTTGTCCAACGCACACCTCTACATACATAGATAGGACGGGGCCATGACATTCTACCGGCTCCCCTCATAGTCAAAATACAATTACAAGCTAAAGTCTCAAAACATAGGAGTAGGAAACATAACATAGCCCTCGAATCATTGAGGACTCACCAACAACTCGGATAAGCACCGTACTAGCCACGTGAATGAAGAGAAGGATCAAGAGTAACTCCGGTCCCTACATGGTGACATCATGTAGGCAAAATATGCGTTAGTACTTGGAATATACTAAGTAT
>NW_006239138.1:1056558-1064130 GCF_000226075.1 Solanum tuberosum | reverse complement strand
GATATGTTATTGTCCACCCAATAATTTGTGTGCTAGGAGATATGACCCTCCAAAGTAGACCCTCGAAAAAGGCTTCACTTGGAAATTTCGGATTTTGATACGGTTGCTCTAAAATTTGGGTTAGACCCATTTCCCACTCAATTTGACCCCCTATACAAGAATATGAAGTCGGAATTTTGAAAAACGAAACGGATTTTTTTATATTTAGCTAAACAAGTTTCCGGTAACTTCCGAAGCACATTTTAAAGAACTTTTTGGGTCATTTCAATTATCTCTGATAGAGGAGCACAATTTACCGCCAACTTCTGGAAGTCCTTCCAGAAAGGACTAGGGATATAAGTTAATCTTCGTATAACCTTCCACCCTCAGAAATATGGCTAGGCTGAGCGCACAATTTTGACACTCGAGGATATGTTACGAGCATTCGCGCTGGACTCAAGGAATTGGGATGACCACTTGCCTCTTATTGAGTTCACATAAAATAATAGTTATCATTCCAGCACCGGGATGACAGCTTATGAGGCTTTGTATGGGAAAAATGTAGATCCCCCATTGGATGGTTCGAGGTAGGTGAGTCAGGGTTGATTGGACCCGACTTAGTACAACAGACAGTGGAACAGGCTAAGCTCATTCGGGAGAGGTTGCTAATAGCTCAAAGCTGACAGAAGTCATACTCAGATGTGCGACGAAGGAACTTAGAATTTTGTGTCGATGACTCGGTATTCTTCAAAGTCTCTCCTATGAGGGAGTTATGAGATTTGGCAAAAAAGGCAAGCTTAGTCCAAGATTCATTGGGCCATACCGGATCTTTCGGAGGGTAGGACGAGTGGCTTATGATCTAGAATTTCCTTCGGGGCTAGAATCTGTTCATCTATTTTTCCATGTATCGATGCTATAGAAGTGTGTAGGAGACTCTTCTCGGGTTGTCCCAGTTGAGGATGTTCAGATCACAGAGGAGTTGTCCTATGAGAAAACTCCAATTGCCATATTAGATCGGCAGGTCCATAAATTGAGGTCCAAAGAGGTGGCTTCGGTTAAAGTATTGTGGAGAAACAAGAATAGAGAAGAAGTGACCTGGGAAGCTGAGGATGGCATGAGGTCCAAATATCCTCACTTGTTTCATACCCCAAGGTGATGGCATATAAGTTTATATTAGTGCAGTAAGGTTAGATACTTATCTAATTTTTTATTTATTGTTGCTTACAATTATTGTTGTTGTCGTTGTATATTTGTTCACACTGTTATTGCGGAGCTATAGTGCTTAGCTATTTATGTCATCCTGTGAGACGCTTAGGTTAGAATTTCTGCGTTCTAGGTTCCTGGCTATTCGTATTTAAAAAGGATACTCTACCTAAATTTTGTCAATCCTTAAGGACTTAACCATGTGACTCAGATTTTTCATTCGAGGACGAATGTTTCTAAGGGGGGAAGGATGTAACACCTCGACTTTTTGAAACGTTTAAATTGACTTGTATCTTCGTGGAAAGACCAGGAGGGTGGGTAATAAATTAAGAATGATGTGTTATGTGATATTTTAAGTGTTCAAGGGTTGTATCTCAAGTTTTGAAGTTAGGTAAGTGGCAAAACAAAAGTTGGCGAAAGTTACCGTAATTTGCTTTTAAAAGATTTGTCAGAAATTTGGGTAAAAAATCTAGGAGATTTTTTCCCAATCTATAAATATTTATGGTACGCACGACCTATGGAATTGAAGGTCTACGAGTCTAGTTCTAACGCATCAACCCGTTCATTCATACGACTTCAGAATTTAGAGATATTTGCGTTTTCGCAAGACTACGCAAGCAGACAGGTGAGGTAGGTCCCGTAGGTCGGTGGAAATTTATATATAACCTCTTCATTGACTTTTCTTCATTTTTCTTAGTGAATAACCACAAAACTCACAAAACCCACTTCTAGGATCAGCCAAGTTACAAATTTTCGTGACTTCAGTCCTTGACAAAAGTTGTTCTACGCATTGAACTCGTAAACATGGTATAATTTGTTTTATCGATTTCCTATCATATCATACTTTGGTGTGTGGACAGCAGGGATTTGGGCATATTTTGAAGTTTTGAGGTGTATTACGAACTTAAAATCAAGGTAAGCCCCTTCTTCCATCGACTCTAGCTTTGATAAGTCACAAATAGCAATTTGCGACGAAAATACATATCTTTTATCGGATTATCGTGGTATCCTCTATTATATTGTGTTGATTATGATCCTGCCTTGTTGTAGTATCGAGGGGGGTTGTGAGTAAAGTCATTAGGCTATGTGATTTCAGCGAAAACGGTATGTTAAGGCTATTCCCTACTTATGGCATGTTTCCTTAAAGCTTAGGAGCAATGTAATTGGTTTGTTATCCTTGTTATACTTATAGCTATTATTGTTGATTATTGGCTACTCGAGTTGATATAACCCTCCCTTGTCGGGATTCTTATTCAGTTAGTAGCATCCCAATGTTGGACAGGACTTAGAGGCTATTTGTATAGGTTGCTTATAACTAAATTGCTCGCATTTAGCGATTAGATTGTTATTGTTGGCCTTGGGGATATTGTGGTTAGCTGCAAGAATGTGATTTAGGCCTAGAAGGGATATGTTCTGCCTACGGGGCTATATGGATGCCTAAGACGGCTATGAGTTGCCTATGGGTCTATATTGATGCCTACAAGGGCTATGAGTTGCCTACAGGGCTATATTGATGCCTAAGAAGGCTACGTGCTTCCTACAACCCCATGTTGTTGCCTATGAGGGCTATGAGTTGTCAATAAGCTATGTTGATGCCTAAGAGAGATATGTGTTGCCTACGGGGCTATATTAATGCCTAAGAGGGCTATGTTATTATCTACGGGGCTAGGGGACTACCAATAGGGGTATATAGACTGATTGGCACCTTCCGGGCTTATGGCAGCCTGAGTAGGTGGTCTTGTGTGCTGTTTGTACCTGTCGAGCTTATGTGGGATTTGTTAGGTTATTCTTTTATTATTTTTGATAAGTTAAGATTTAGGAGCAGGTCGGTACACTTATCGTATCCTTTATCTATTTATCAGATTATTCCAGTAAATTAGAATACCTTCTCATAGTCTATTGCCTTTCATACTCTGTACATTATTTTGTACTGACACCCCATTGCCTGGGGGAGGTGCATTCATGCATGCAAGTCTCGACAGAGGACCCTGTAGACCTCCTCAGCAACAGGATTGACTTTTATCCGGTGGGATATCCCCCTTCCTCCGGAGCTTCCAGAGTTTGGTGGTTTTTTAGCTTTTGTTGTATATATTTTTATGGGTAGACTGGGGTCCTGTCCCGCCAATCTATACTACTCTTAGAGGTTTGTAGACTAGTGTGTGGGGCGTGGACCTACGTTATGTCCATGGAAGCCTAGTTTGTTAGTTTGCTGAAGCTTGTGAGCTGTTTGATGTATTGTCTTGATATATACATGCTTTCGGTTTTGGTACAGAGATCATGATGGCCTCGACGGCCCAATTAGGACTTCTGTGCTAGTTGGTTATTTCTTTATATGAACTCTTGGGAGTAGCTGTTTCGTTTATAGATCTGTTGACAGGGGCCTTGCCGGCCGAGGGCTTAGTTTTAAGCCGAGATATAGTTGTTTATTTTCTTGATTGCGTGTGGCTGCCATGCGCTAGTAGGAAATGGTTCAGCAGGGTCGGCTCGGGCTTGAGTTTTTTCATTAGGAGCCAGTTGTACCCCTTGAGTTTGGTGCGTGACGTAATTGCTCATCCTCAAGCTCAGAGAATGAGGCTTGAGAATCCAAGTAATCCCCATCGCTATCGGAGTTGTGCTCCGGTCACTCGACTATGGGTGCTTTGCCCTTCCCCTTGCCTCCCTTTGGAGGTGCTTTCTTGCCTTTTTTAGAGGAAGCAACTGCTCCCTCATTGATCACAATCCCCCGTGCTCATTTGTGGGATGGAATTCCACTTTCATCCAAATTGATCCTAGCCATATATGCAAAAGACATCGAAAAGAGTTAGAAAAAGTTCAAGAAATGCTTAAGAATTCAAGTTGCAGAAAGACTCGCCGAACCAGTCAGTGAGTCGTCGACTCACTTTGGCAAGCCAGATTGGGCTCTCCGAAAGGACTGGCCTAAAAAATTTCCAGAAAAATGGCAGGTCAGCGATGTGCAGGGCCCTTCAGCGAATCGCCGACATCAATCGACGAGTTCAGACTAGCCCGCCGAATATTACAGTGTTATTAGGAGTTAGGGGAACGAAAAGGGCGATCAAAGGGACCTTTCGGCGAGTCGCCGAGTGAACTCGATGAGCTCAGCCTTCCCGTCGAAAGTTATAGACTCTAACTAAGCAAAATCAAAAAATTAAAGGCGATGAAGGGGGACGTTGGTGTACCGCTGAACCGTTCAGTGAGCTCGACCCTGCTCACAAAACTGCCCAACTTGCCAAATTTCAACCCCGTTTCCCAAAATTTAGCCTGAAGCCCCCGAAATCCAAATCAAACACACACATTATGCAATTCATACAAGACCCATAAGATCCATACCTCCGGGGAACTCAGACTTCCCCCGATTTAACAAAAAATGGCCATTTGATGACTTATGCCCTTAAGAATGACATCAAACGCTCCATTATTGGGCAAAGTACATCACTTAGCACAATTGGGAGTTACTTAGACTTCACCCAACTAGACCCAACGTAAGATAACCACAACCCAACAATTAATGATCAGTTTTGCCGCATAAAACTCAGGAAATCATTATTTTAAACAATTAGGCACAATATCAAAATACAAGATAGGCAATCCAACACATTAAATACGATTCAAACACAAGCACAACACAAATCATCACAAAATTACCAAAGGCATTCGAGTTCAATTTCTAAACTAGAGTTAGGGGTTCAGAAAACCAACCTTAATGCCGATTGAAGAATTTGATATGATAGGAGGCAATGTAATCCAAACCCGAGCACGAGATCAAAAACATAAAATTACTAAAAGTGGAAAGATATGGAAAATTTAGAGTGCAAGTGAGAGAGTACGGGGTTAGAAATAAGAGAATACGAAAGATTTTGAAAATTTAAATCGTTGGGCCTTTAAAAACCTTTCAATTCACAGACCTTTCGGCAGTAGTGGTCAACCACACCAAACCACTCGGCGATGCGCAGAGTGGTGACTTACCTCGCTGAGTTTTACAGAACCTCCAGTCAATTTGGGAGTCCAAACGACGGGTAAAATTGGGCTCGCTGACCTATTCAAAGAGTCGCCGATTCATCCATTGGCCCGCCGAGTTCTATAAACTCCACCTAATGTTTTTATGAGTCCAACGACAGTCCAAGTCGGGCTCGCCGACCTCTTCGGTGAGTCACCGACTAGACTCTTTGCTCGACTACCTGCACATTCTCAAACACATTCTAATTTTCAACCTGCACAATCAACACCCGTTATTCAAAAGTGAACTTAAAACATTTAAAACTTGGGTTGCCTCCCAAGAAGCACCGTAGCTAACGTCGTGGCATGACGCAAGTACCCATGCAAGCTTTATTTTTGGGGTTTGCCATTGTATCACTAGGAAACCCCCCTTGTTGTCTTGGGTTAAGCTGAGACGAAATTTGACCCATTTGGGTCTCCAACTGCTTGATAGAGACTGATTGAGAAGTTACCGTTTGATTGAGAGTCGAAACATCCTCATTCATTTCTTTCAAAACTTTATCGGACCCTTGAACCTTGTTGAGAATGCGTGAAAGCATGTCTTCCGTATGGCCACCCTCAGAATATTTGGGCTTTTGACGCTCATGGGGAGGAACATACCTATACTTCTCCCCCTCTCTTTCCTTCCAAGTGGCGTTACGATCACGCCAATCTCTATCATGGTCTCTCCAATCCTCATCTCTATTCAAACCTTGATTACCACCCGACTTTGGGTAGTTTGAACGATAACCTCCTCCTTGGTTGACTAGGAAGTTCACTTTCTGATTGTACAACGCTTCAAATTTGGCTTCCTTGGGGTTTACACCACCAACACCCACAATATTAACACTCTTTGTACCAGCATCCATGACATTTTTGGCCAAGATGTCCAGCTAGGTCATCATCTTTGCCATGTTTTTTGTCTCTCTCTTGATCTTTTTCGATATGCTCATTTGTCATTTTATAAGTAAGAGGAGCGACTTGGTCTTTGCGGGTGTACCATGCCCAGTTAATCTTGGTCATGCAATCGAGGAGTTGTGATGCTATTACATAGGACTGTTGCATTAAACCACCTAGAGAAAGTTGATCAGCCATTCCCTTGTTCACCGAGTCAAGACTACTATAGAAGTATTGCAGCAACAGGTTGTCGGGCAATCCATGAGTTGGGCATTGCAGCAATAACTTCTTGAACCTTATCCATGTCTCATGGATTGGCTCACCCTCCAAGCGCTTGAAACTTTGGATACTATCCCTAAGTGTCATCATCTTCGAAGGAGGGAAAAATCACACTTGAAATGCAGTAATAATCTCGTCCCACGAAGTGATAGAATCTCTTGGTAGTTCAGTCAACCACTTTCTTGCCTCGCCCATTAGAGAAAATGGGACAACCTCAACCAGACCGATTCTTGAGATATGTTCTTAAATGAGAACGGTCCACATACATCCACGAAATTTTTGGTATGCTTATGGGGATCCTCATGAGCGAACCCTCCAAACAAACCCTTTAGTTGAAGGAGCTGAAGCATGATCCTTGTAATGTGGAAAATAACGTTTCCTTTAGCTGGAGGTAAACGAATGGCCCCAACAGCACCTATTTGGACTGGGTCATTGACATCGTTGAGGATTCCAATATAATCTTGGTGGCCCACTTGGCTACCATTACTTCCGTTAACGCTCATTTCCTCCTCTGTTTTAACAAGCAACACAAAAACCAAAAATAAAGTAAGTAGATTAGACTATAACTAACAAGAACACAATTCAACTTCACCAAAAGAATTTCAAGAAACACCACTCCCCGGCAGCGGTGCCATTTTGATTTAACGTTTCAAGCAGATTTCTTCCAATTCCAAGTGCAAACGATCGTAAATTAGTATGAAACCCAACTAAATGAGTTGGGGTCGAATCCCATAGGGAGCGGTATGTTTTAAATTCAATTAAGATGTATGAATGCGGTCTACTCAGCCATAGGAATAAACATTATTGTAAAAGACATTAAACAAATTAAAGGGGTGACACGAATGTCAAATGGAGGGTTTTAGTTTTCAATTATCAACTAGACAATAGTCACAAACAATTTGAAGTAATAATAGGGAGAAGGATTCTCGAGATGTGATGGATTATAGGCGAATATAGGCATATGGGTAATTGCAACTACTAGTAAATAGCTAAATCAGTGAGTAGGCAAGACTATAAGGGAGATAGTTTTCTGTCAAACAACTACCCCGAATCAGGTGATTTCTTTCGAACATCAACAAGCATGACAATTAAGAACAAATCTCACCTTAATTCATTCACTCTCTCGATCTAAATGTGTAGGATTGGGTTTAGGATTCACTCTCTCGAGCTAAACCCAGATCAACCCAATTCCCATAAACCATCAATCAATAATCTTAGTTCTAAAACCTCTATCTCTCGCAA
>NW_006239138.1:1038888-1054706 GCF_000226075.1 Solanum tuberosum | reverse complement strand
GGCGCCATTTTGATTTAACGTTTCAAGCAGATTTCTTCCAATTCCAAGTGCAAACGATCGTAAATCAGTATAAAACCCAACTAAATGAGTTGGGGTCGAATCCCATAGGGAGCGGTATGTTTTAAATTCAATTAAGATGTATGAATGCGGTCTACTCAGCCATAGGAATAAACATTATTGTAAAAGACATTAAACAAATTAAAGGGGTGACACGAATGTCAAATGGAGGGTTTTAGTTTTCAATTATCAACTAGACAATAGTCACAAACAATTTGAAGTAATAATAGGGAGAAGGATTCTCGAGATGTGATGGATTATAGGCGAATATAGGCATATGGGTAATTGCAACTACTAGTAAATAGCTAAATCAGTGAGTAGGCAAGACTATAAGGGAGATAGTTTTCTGTCAAACAACTACCCCGAATCAGGTGATTTCTTTCGAACATCAACAAGCATGACAATTAAGAACAAATCTCACCTTAATTCATTCACTCTCTCGATCTAAATGTGTAGGATTGGGTTTAGGATTCACTCTCTCGAACTAAAACCAGAACAACCCAATTCCCATAAACCATCAATCAATAATCTTAGTTCTAAAACCTCTATCGAGCAAGCCAAGAACACAAATATAGAACTGCATTTGCAACTACAATACTTAAATTAAACCACGATTAATGATTTAACTCACTTTTAAATAGCATTTAAACTAGTAATTAGCAATACCCATAAACTAATTCAGCCCATAATCACATGATCACACCCCAAGATGGGGATTTTAGCCAAACATTATAAAAAGGTAAAACAAATTACCAAATTGATTATCCATCAACTGGGTAAGAGTGATTTTGTCTTTATAATGCTTCAATTTGTTGAATCCTTGAAACCCACTTCCAAATTCTCCAAATCGAACTTCTCCAATTCTTCAAAGTTAAGAAAAACTATAGAGAAAAGTGTTCTAAAGATGTTTGAATGGAAAATAGATGTCAAAGATGATAAACTAAATGTTAAAAATCTATTTTATAGTCGCAAAAAATAAGCTACGAATGGACATTTGGCGTAGTAAGTCGGGCTAATTGAACTGCTCGAAGAGCCGCCATTTGATCTCTTCCACCTCCTTTTCGCCTTGGTATTCAGCATCCTTGGTTTCTGTAACTTTGGGTGATCTATCACTTCTTCGCAAAATTGCTCGGCGATGCGCCGACTGCTCATTTTTGTCACCGACTTGGTTTTTTCTCTCAGGGCTGGCACAGTAGAACTTACGGCGGTGGACTTAGCCATTTGGTGATCCGCCAAATACTCTTGGCGATCACCAGGCTTTCCTTTCTTCAATTTTTCAGTTTATTTTGTTCCTTTTTGCGTGTTATTATCCTTGCTTTGTTCCTCAATCTATATACATGAAAATCAAGGATTTAACACAAGTTTATGACACAAATTAAGCATTTGAGGACACTAAATCTATAAAAATAGAGCCCTAAATGAGTTCAAATCTAGGAATCATCAAATCCTAAACTCAATCCTTCTCATCTTGCTCGAGAGAGAGGATGCATTAAGGTTATAGGTTGTTCTTATTTTCTGTGCATGTTGATGTTAGAAAGAAATTGCTTGAAGCGTGATAGTTGTTCGAGATAAAACTATTTCACTCATAGGTTAGCCTACCCACTTATATTTAGCTATTTATTAGTAGTTTCAATTACCCATATAGTGAAATTCACCTATAATCGATCACATCCTAAGAATTCCTCTATATATTGTTATTTTTCCTTATTTTATTTGTGTTGTAGCTGATAGTTGCAAACCAAAACCTTGACATTCGTGTCACCCCCTTTAGACTTGTTTACATGTATTTTTTGATAATTTCTATTCCTATAGTTAATTAGACAACGTTTATACTTCCTAATTGAATTTGAACATGTACCGCTCCCTGTGGGTTCGACCCCAACCTTTCATTGGGTGTTATACTCACTAACGATCGTTTACACCTAGAATTGGATTAGGTGAGTTTGAAATGTTAGTCAAAATGATGCCGCTGTCGGGGAGTGGTGTTGTTTAAAATTCTTTTATTGAGGTTGAATAGTGATCTTTTGGTTGTAGTTGAATCGACTTACTTTAGTTTTTGTTTTGTGTTGCTTGTGTTGAACAGAGGAAGAGATAAGCGTAAATGGGAGTAATGGTAGCCAAGTGGGCCACCAAGATGATATTGGGAATCTTAATGATGTGAATGATCCAATTCAATTGGGTGATGTTGGTGCAATACGTCTACCTCCAATTGAAGGGAATGTTGTCTTCCATGTTACTAGCACAATGCTACAACTCCTCCAAATTAAAGGTCTATATGGAGGATTGGTTCACGAAGACCCCCATGAGCATATTCAGAACTTCGTAGACGTTTGTGGTCAGTTCTCATTCAAGTACGTATCAGAAGAATTAGTCTGTCTGAGGTTGTTCCCATTCTCATCGATGGGTGAGGCTAGCAAATAGTTAGCTGAGTTGCCGAGAGATTCTATCACCTCTTAGGATGAATTGACAATATCATTCTATGTGAGATTCTTTCCCTCGTCAAAGATGATCACTTAGGGATAACATCAAAGGTTTCAAATGCCTGGAAGGTGAACCAAATCACGAGACATGACTGAGGTTTAAGAAGTTGGTGCTTCAATGTCCGACCCACAGGCTGCCAAATAATATATTGCAAAAGTACTTCTATAGTAGCCTTGACTCGGTGTACAAAGGAGTTGTTGATCAACTTGTTCCTGGAGGTATAATGCAACAACCCTATGAAGTAGCGTGTCAACTCCTTGATGGCATGACCAAGATAAACAGAGCATGGTACACTAGTGAAGACCAAGTATCTCCTCTAACTCTTAGAATGACAAATGAGCAGATTGAGAAGGATCAACAGAGAGACCAAAACATGGCCGAAATGATGACCCAGCTGGATATCTTAGCAAAAAATATGATGGGTAGTGTTATGAAGAATGTAAATGTTGTGGGTGTTGGTGGAGCAAACCCCGAAGAAGCACAATTTGAAGCGCTGTACAATGAGGAAGTGAACTTCCTAGCTAATCAAGGAGGAGGATATCATTCAAACTATCCAAGGCTGGGTGGAAATCTGGGTTGGAATAGAGATGATGACCGGAGGGATCGTTAAACAGAGTGGCGTAAACGTAACGCTAATTGGAAGGAAAGAGAAGGTGACGAGGATAGACATGTCCCACCTCATGAGCGTCAAAAGTCCAAGAAACCGGAAACTGTCCGCATGAAAGACATGCTCTCACGTATTCTCAACAAAGTTGAACGGTCAAACAAGGTTTTGAAAGAAATGAAAGAAGACGTCTCTACACCTAATCAGACGGTCACCTCACATTCAGTGTCAATCAAGCAGTTGGAAACCCAAATGGGTCAGATTTCTTCTTATTTGAACCCAAGGCTAAAAAGGGGCCTACCAAGTGATACCTTGGCAAACCCGAAGAATGATCCTTGAAAGCGTATCCAAGTAATTTCACTACATTAACTAAGGCGCTTCTTTGGAGGCAATCCATGTTTTTGATGTTTTAGTTTTTTGATTTTGAATAATGGGTGTTGATTGTCCAGTTTGAAAAGTGAAAAGTGTTGGAAAAGGGGTAGTTTGGCGAGCAAAAGTCTAGTCGGCAACCCGCCAAACATGTCTTTGAATCTTGAATTGGACCGCCATGCTTAAAGGGGAACTCTCTTAAACTCGGTGGGCTATATGCTCAATCGGTGACTCGCCGAATAGGTTCGCTAGCCTGACTTTGGACGCCGTTTGAACCCCAAAATTTTTGGGAGTCCTGTAAAAGTTGGTGAGGTAAAAGAACACTCGGCGCATCGCCGAGTTGTTCAGCGAGCACGATTTATACCTCCGAATGGAGCGTGAATTGAAAGGTTTTAAAGGCCAAACGGTTTAAAATTTCAAAATCATTCATCTTCTCCCATATTTAACTCCCGTACTCCCTACTTTAGATCTTCCTTATTTTCATGTTTTTACTCCCATATCACGTAAAATCTTTGCTTGGGATTGTGAAACTTTGCCGCCTAGCTTTACAAATCAAAATTCAGCATTAAGGTTGGTTTTCCAAACCCCGTACTCTAAATGTGTGGTTGATATCGAATGGAATCGGTAATTTGTTATTGATTGTTGTTAGGAAGCATGATTTAATCGTGTTTGATTATTGGATTGCCCATAATTTGTTTCAATTAGTGCCTAATTCGACTTTATTCATTGATTCCTATGTTTTTGCCTGATTAAATCGAGTCTAAATTGTTGGGTTGCGGTTAAAATATGTTGGGTCTAGTGGGGTGAATTATATGTAACCCCAGATTATGCTAAATGACATAATTTTCCTGATAATGGTACGTTTGACATCATTTTTAAGAGTAAAAGACGTCAAATGGCTAATTTTGGACAAATCGTGTAGTCTGAGTACCACGAGGGCATGGGTAGTATGGATCTTGTTTGAATTTGACAATGTATATATTTAAGTTTGTTTTCAGGGGATGCGGGTTGATTTTTAAAAAATGGGGTTGAAAAACTAGCATGAAGTGCCATTTGGGTATTAAAGTCGGGCTCGGTGAGTGGTTTGGCGATTTGCCAAGTCCCCCACAGATCACCCTTAATTTCATTCGATTGTTGAATTTTGTTTTGTAACTTTCGGTGAGATGCTTGAGCTCACCGAGTTCACTCGACGACTCGTCGAAAGTCCTTCTTGATCTCCCTTCTGCTCCACTAAAGCCTTAAAATAAACTATAACTTTTGGCGAGCTACTTCTAGCTCGCCGATTGGTGTCAGCGATTCGCCAAATTGCCCTATACATCGCCAACCTGTCTTGGATAACTGAAAATTTTGGTTTTGTGACTTTCGGTGAACCCGATCTGGCTTACCAAAGCAACTCATCTGCAACTTTTCTTGATATTTTTCTAAGTGTTTCTTCATTGTTTTGCAGAAATGGCTTGACCCAAAGTGTCAGGAAGAGACATGCCACCCCGCAAGTAGGCAAGAGTTATAGGTGAGGATGTAGATGCATCCAGAGCAAAGACATCCAAACTCCCTACAAAGGGAAGCAAAGGCAAAGTAAAGGGCAAGGCGCCTGTGGTTGAGTCATTGGAGGCCAGCTCTGACAGTGAGAGAGTCTACGAGCCTCACCTCACCTCACCTCATCAGACAATGAGGGAGCGTCCTAGGATTCTTAGGCTTCCATATCTGAGTTTGAGGATGACCAACTTTTACAGGACCAGAGAGCATTTATTAACTCCAAGAGAATGCATGGTCCATCAAGGATCCCGATGCCTCCTCCTCCTCCTCCTCCTCCTCCTTCTCCTGCACAGACTGTGGTCGAGGCACCACTAGTAAAGGGTCTTCCTCCCCAGTCTCTCAATAGACTAAAGGCAGAGAGACTGAGGACTAATATTGAGGAGAAGATATTGTCCATAGATGGTGTGGTGTAAAGGTATAGAGAGATACGGAACACCCTAAAGTTCAACAAATTCGAGATTTTCACTATACCCGGAGCCCCTACATTCCTGATTGGGTTTGGGAGTTCTACTCGGTCTACAGAGACTTGGTGCCAAAAGGGAAGAGAAAGGTCAGTGCCTTTAAACTAGTTAATTCTGTGATTGTCCAAGGTAAGAAGGTGAAATGTGATAGTGAGGACATAAATGCCGTTTTGGGATGTACTTATAACTTCATGCATGACTATCAGAGTATGATCCAGACACAGACTATGGATGACTTTAAAGGTTGGCTGGCGCCTCTTCTTTCTCACAACACCTCCATGTGGATTGAGGATAAAGTGCTAATAGAGAAGAAGGATCTCAATATGGCGGCGAGGTATTGGTTTGGGTTTATCAACAACTTGATCATGCCGTCCCAAAATGAGTCTATCCGACATCATCCAAATGCGACCCATGTTGGATTTATTATTGCTAGGAAAAGGCTTAATCTAGGTTTGATCATTGAGCAGGAGATGGCCATGACAGCCAAATAGCACCAGACATCTCTTCCCTTTCTTGTGTTGATCACCGAGTTGTGCAGACTAGCCCGTGTTCCTCGAGATGAGATGACGGATATGGAGGTGACACTCACCTCCTCTACTGACATCCAGCGTATTGAGGCCGAGTACTAAAATGATGAGGGTGAAAGGAGAAGGGCAGCCTCGGTGGACATTTCCCCGGGAACTAATATTAATACGCTACCTATAGAGGCAATCATGCCTACTCTGATCACTGGGTCTTTAGGTACCTCTAGCTCCACTCCTTCTGAGGCCCCAAGTAATTCTGCTGCTCTTCTGCCCCCTAGATCTGCTGTAAGTAGTTTTTCTTCCCGGCCTTTGATTACCCAGGCTATACTTTACAAGATGGAGCACTTAGCCTAGTCTACTAATGTGCGTGCCTCCCGTTTAGAATCTGCTGTTCCTGGGATAATCGAGAGAGCCATTACTGTTGCACTGACATCTTTCAAGGGTTCGATTGATGCTCCGACGACAAGAGTAGAGGTGTGTGAGTGAGGCGAGGGAGCTACTCATGAGGTGACGGCCTTAAAGGCCTATATTGCTGAATTGAGGAAAAATGTGAACCGGCTGAAGTCCACTGATATGTCCCTGATCTTTGAGGCTGTAGAGATCCCAGATGGCCCGAGAACTGATATTCTAGCTCATTCTGATGTGGCTCCGGCTACCGCCGAAGATGAGGTTAGAGCTGATGATACTACTGCAGAGTCCGAGGCTGAGACCGATGAGGAGCAGCTTGTGTTCAGGAGGAGACGGTCTATGAAGGCCTGACTGACTTAGAGGAGGGCATGGTCCATTCACCTGTTCAGGCCTCTTTGAGGGATGTTCCTATGGTGAGCACCTATTGAGCCACAATTTCTGAGATCATGGGCACTTATGCCCAGACTGAGATTGTTGGGATAACTGATACACCGGGAACTGATCCCCTAACAGATGGATTGACAGACATGCAGACTTCATCCCAGGCTTAGCCTGGCAGGTTGATTTTTCCCCTCCCTCTCTATTACCTTTTTATATACTGTTTTTGTTTTAGTTGCATTTGAGGACAACTCCTTATTTGGTTGGGTGGGGTGAGGTATTTTCATACCTACCTCTTGTGACTATTTTGTGAATATTGGCTCCGTTTTGATGGTTTTTGTGAATATTGAGCCGATTGTTTATATATCTATCTTATTGTGATATTGCAAATGTTCTTAGATTGTGGCCTATTGTTTTAATGGGAAATTGGGTTTTGAACCACTTTTTAAAAAATTTCCACCTCTTCTGTGTATGATTGTGGTTGTTCTTGTGCAAATTTGAGTGTTAGTTGTGATCAGTATTGATGACTTGAATAGTGCTCTTAATTGAACAAATTGAATGTGCAGCTACGATGAGGCAAACTAAGTTACATAGGCAATATGTGAACTTTCAGCATCTCGTTGTGACTAGCCGGTTGTTGAATAAGTCTCTTGTAATGAACATTGCACGTCGATGAGTTCGAGATTTGGACTCATTTAGGGCTTTGTTTTGATAGTTTTAGTGTCCTCAAATGCCTAATTTATGCTATAAACTGATGTCAAGACCTTGATTTTCAGGTGTATGAGCTAAGGAGCAAGGTAAGGACACTAACATTCAAAAAAGAGCATAACAAGCTGAAGAAGTGAAGAAAGGCGAGCCTGGTGATCGCCGAGTGGCTCTGCAGACCGCCTAAAGTTCCAGTGTGCCATCCCTGAGGGAAGAAACCAAGTCGGCGACAAGAATGGGCAGTCGGTGAATGGCCAATCAGTTCTGCGATGACAAAATGGATCTCCCAAAATTACAGGACTTGAGGATGCTGAGAACCAATGCAAAACGACGATGGAAGAGAGCAAAGGGCGGATCGCCCAACGACTCGGCGAACCCGACTTACTTCGCCTAGTGGCTTTTCAGGCCAAATTTTGGGCAACTATAAATTGAATTTTGATCTGGAAATTTATGACGGCCCTATCATTTAGAAAAGTTTTCTTTTGAGTTTTAGAGTTCCATTGTAGACTTTAAAGCACTTTTGGAGGCACAAACTTGAAGATTTGCAAGTGGGTCTTTAAATTTAAATTTTGGAAAACATTGTAAAGGCTTGGAGAATATTACCCTGCTGTTGGATAATCTAGTTGGTAATTGTTTTTATCTTTTTATAATGTTTAGCTAAAACCTCTATTCTTCGGGTGTTATTATGGATTGAATTAGCTTATGGGTATTGATTATTACTAATTTAAATGCTATATTAAAGTTGGTTTAATCATTAGTTGTGTTTTAATCTATGAATTTTAGTTGCAAATACAGTTTTAACTTTGAGTTCTTAGCTTGCTTGAGAAAGAAGTTTTTGAACCAAAGCTTTTGATTAATGGTTTGTAGGTATTGGGTTGATGTGGGTTCAACTCAAAAGAGTGAATCTTAAACCAAATGCTACCCATCTTACTCGAGAGAGAGGATGTATTAAAGTTGTGGGTTGTTCTTATTTGTTACGCTTGTTGATGTTCGACAGAAATCACTTGAATCGAAGTAGTTGTTCGAGAGAAAGCTATTTTAATCATAGCCCAGCTTACCACTAATATTTATCTAGTTATTAGTAGTTTTAATTACCCATATAGTGAAATTTGCCTATAATTGATCACATCCCAAGAATTCCTCTCTATATTGCTCTTTCAGTTTTATGTGATTGCGTTGTAGCTGATAAATTTCAAACCAAAAGCCCCCCTCTGACATTTGTGCCACCCCCTTTAGCCTTGTTTACATGTCTTTTTCGATAATTTATATTGATATAGTTTATTAGACAACTTTTGTACTTCCTAATTGATTTTGAACACGTACCACTCCATGTGGGTTCGACCTCAATTCTTCATTGGGTTTTATACTGCTTAACGATCGTTTGCAATTGGATGAGGTGAGCTTGAAACGTTAATCAAAATGGCACCACTACCGGGTAGTGGTGTTTTTTAAAATTCTTTTATTGAAGTTGAATTGTGATCTCTTTAGTTGTAGTTGAATCGATTAATCCAATTTGGCGGTGTTGGTGCAATTCGTCTACCCCCTGTTGAGGGTAATGCAGTTTTCCATGTTATGTGCACAATGTTGCTGCTTCTCCAAATGAAAGGATTATATGGAGGGTTGGCACATGAAGACCCTCATGAGCATATTAGGTACTTCATGGACGTTTGTGGTCCGTTCTTATTCAAGAACATATCACAAGTATCAGTCTATCTCAGGTTGTTCCCATTCTCTTTAATGGGTAAGGCTACAAAACAGTTGACTGAGTTACCAAGGGATTCCATCACTTCATGGGATGAACTTACTACAACATTCTCTATGAGATTCTTCCCCCTATCAAAGATGATGACACTTAGAGACATCATCTAAGGTTTCAAACGCTTGGAGGCTGAGCTTATCCATGAGACGTGGCTGAGATTTAAGAAGTTGGAACTTCAATGCCCGACTCACGGACTTCCAAACAATGTACTACTACCATACTTTTTATAGGAGTCTTGCCTTGGTGAACAAAGGAGTTGCTGATCAACTTGTTCCCTGTGGTATAATGCAACAACCCTATAAAGTAGCATCACAACTCCTTGATGGCATGACCAAGATAAACAGAGCATGATATACTCGTGAGGACCAAGTGTCTCCTCTCACTTTTAGAATGACAAAAGAGCAGATGGAAAAGGATCAGGAGAGGACCAAAACATGGCCAAAATGATGACCTAGCTGGATATATTGGCAAAAAATGTGATGGGTAGTGGTGCAACGAGTATTAATGCTATTGGTGTTAGTGGAGTGAATCCCAAAGAAGCTCATTTTGAAGCACTTTACAACAAGGAAATGAACTTCCTAGCTAATCAAGGAGATGGATATCGGCAAAAACTATCCAAAGTCGGGTGGAAACCCAGTTGGAATATAAATGAGGGATGATAAGATCGTGACAGAGAATGGCGTGATCGTAATGCCACTTGGAAGGAAAAGGATGACAAGGACATGTATGTCCCACCCCATGAGCGTCAAAATCCCAAGGAGCCTGAAAATGTCTGTACCGAAGATATGCTCTCACATATTCTCAACAAAGTTGGAGGGTCGGACAAAGTGTTGAAAGAAATGAAGGAGAATGTCTGTACACTTAATTAGACGGTAACCTCCTATTCCATGTCAATCAAGCAGTTGGAGGCCCAAATGGATCAAATTTCATTTCATTTGAACCCAAGGCCAAAAAGAGGCCTGCCAAGTAATACCTTGGCGAACCCGAAGAATGATCCAAACAATGTACGATGTTAACTAAGGCTCTTCTTCAGAGGCAACCCAAGTTTTTAATGCTTAAGTTTTTTGATTTTGAATAATGGGTGTTGATTGTGCAGGTTAAAAAGTGAAAAGTATTGGAAAATGGGTCATTTGGCAAGCCAAAGTCCAGTCGGCGACACGCCGAACATGTTAGCGAGCCCCTATTTGGGCCGCCGTTGGCACCACCAAACTTGAAGGGGAACTCTATAAAACTCAGTGGGCCATATGCTCAATCGGTGACTCACCGAACAGGTCAGTGAGCCCGACTGTAAGAGCCTAGAAACTAGTAGGCTAAACTAGAGCTTGACGGAGGGTTAGAATCGTGTAAAACTCCCCATACTTAAAATGAAGGGTTTCTGGTTAGAATGTCAAGGTACAACCCCTCAAGGACCAACCAAGGGCCCTTGAGGAGGACCTTTGCGAAACTGCCCTAAACAATCGACCTACGGCTGGACCCACGCCCCGTAGGTGAGGGGTCATGGATAAAGGTCTCAAAAAATAGGCCCCAGTCACCACAACCACGGTTTAGCAGCACACCATGTGGGTCCATCCACGACCTGTGGACGTGGTTCCATGGGTGGTGGCCTGGAGGCAGTTTCAAGAATTAAGTTAGGGGCATTTTGGGGTTTTTTGATTTTAAGTGGAATTAGGTTGTGCTATTTTAATTTCATTTATACTAACTATATAATGACTTTAGACCCCTAAATTCGTTGATCCTTGTCATTATTTCAACTCACCAAAAAGAAAACCCAATTCCCCCTCAAATATTCTCTCTAGAAAGTGAAGAAGAAGAATAAGAGAATCAAGGTAGGTCAAGCCAAGTCTCTATTGTTTCAAGATTTGAGGACTTTGTATCCAAGGTATGATAGTTTATTCATCCATTGATTCTTCCATCTATGGAGCCCCCTAGAATTCCCCCAATTTGATGAAGAATTCCCCAATTCAAATTAGGGTTTCTTCAATATTGTGGGTTATGATGTATGTTGAACCAATTGAGTGGATATTGATTGTTTATGATAGAATTAGTAGTGAATCATGTTATTATGATAAGATTACATGTTTTCTATGCCTAACCCTAGTCTAATTGATGAAATTGAAGTAATGTGGGTTTGTGCCTTAAGAAGGGAACAGTACAAGAAAAAGCCTTATTTAAGACCAGAGTTTTGTGATGGATAAAAAATCTAGTCCCTAAATGTATATCTACAAGGACGATATATAGTTTTGGTCCCTAATTCTTGATTTTATAGCAAAGGGACTAAATGTGGTCCCTAAAATGATGAGAAACTGGTCCCTATACTTCAAACTAAACGGGACAGAGCATCACTTTACAAATTTGAATCTTAAAAAGAGTGAGATAAATAAAGAAAAAACTAAATCAAAGTAAACTTGACGGGTAAAAACTTACTTGATCTCTGAAAACCCTAATCAACACCATCTCTCAGATGAGCAATTTCAACAACGCTCTTCTGAGATTCTCCACAAACCTCTAGTTCCTCATGCCGCCATCTTCCCTTCTACTTTTGATCTTTTTCATAGAAATTTCATGGTCGAGTTTGGAGCTATGTACAGACACCATTGATCTCTTCAGATCTCTCTGTTTGGTTAGATCTTTTGTTTATATCCAGCTCCATTTTTCCTTTTTATTTTTTGTTTTTGCCTCATAGTTTTGTTACACAATGATCTTTCAGAGGAGTAAAATGATATTCCATATTAAAATTATTTTAGATTAAGTTTCCTCTGTTCAAATGGTATTGATTCCTGAATTAGGGTTATCTTTGCTGTTAAGATCTTGATTTTTCAAGTGAGAATTATTTTATGAGTTTGGGTTATCTTTGAGATTATGATATTGATATTGAAGTGGGTATACATGTTAAGTGAATCAGAGAGATTACACATTTTCAATTTACTCTACTCATTTTTTGATTTATGTTGTTATTGAAAGTTTGGTGCTCTGGCACTTACAGTGTGATTATATTTTCTCCACATGTTATAGAATTGTTATCTATAGAAATTGATAGATGATTTATTTGAGCTCTAAGAATTTGGTAAGGCGGGGTTCAACTTTATCAAGGATATTGTGGGAGCTTGCACAAAAAATTTGCATTGTCCACGTGGTAAATTTGTACACATAAGTACACTAATAGAGCTGTGTTTTATATGCATGAATATAGTTGATTAACTTGCTTCAATATGTATTTCACAAATTACTTTGGTCTTAAGCTAGAATGGCAGCCATGCTGAATCTGAAGAAATCACAGTTTAGTTGCACCTTACTTAAACAAAGATGTGTCAATATTCCTTGTATTCTTGATTATAATATAACTTTAGCTTATTCAATCTACAAATACTTGCTGAAAAATTTAATGGGATACTTTTTTGACAATTTTTTCGAGCAAATAGAAAGAGCTCCCATAGAAAATTGCAGAAATGTTTTGGTCTGTTAAGAATATGCAATAATTGCATCCATCTAGTTATCCCATTTGTGTTCCATTGGTTATTTGATTAGAACTCCTACATCATATACTTTTCATTTAACATTGATTATTTGTACATAGATTGCCTTTTTCTCTTTGCTGCAGTTGAATAGAATGTGTTCCGTTATTAATCCAGCAAAGTTATGTTTCTAAATATGTCATATATGTTTAGGTACCCGTTATGGTGCCAGTCTGTGAAAGCAGATTAAGAAAATGGAGGTTAGCCAGCATAGCAAGTACTTCTGCGAGTTTTGTGGAAAGTATGTTTATTTTTGTCTTTTGGATAAATTAGCAGGTATATGCAACAGAATTTCACCATCTCCTGAATGCCTTTCTGCTCTACTTGGTTTGTCTTATATACATGTGATCTGAAGATATACTTGTCACTATGAGCAGTATGCAGTGAAGAGGAAAGCAAGAAGTGCTTATACATTGAAGTAATAATTTATTCCCTTATCTATATATTTCTCTTCAATTTTTCGTGTGAGTATCTTATTCATCTTTTTCTTCAATAGCACTGCAAGTGTTGTGACAGTTAGGAGCACAATCCGAAGACTGAGGGAGTAAACTGAGAGTTAGAGAAGTCATCAATCAACCTTTTTGTTTATCTACTTATGATGAGTCTGTGTAATTTTTAGATCAAATATGTTTTTCAATTATAAGACCATTTTGATGTTTGTGAACACACTCGATTTAGTCATTTAAATACTGTTGGGGAAATTGATCTTTTCTGAGAAAGTTAATATCATTTCCAACTCTTTTTGCAATGATCTTTTGAGTTTGCAGATTAGCTTCTATTTTGATTTGATAGTTTCTTTGTGTTCATTCAGGAGTATAAATATTTGGATGAATATGAGGAGGAAAGTGAAGAGCAAGAAGAGGATGAGTGTGGTAAAGAGGATTATGAGGAGGAAAAAACCAAACAACTTCCAAAAGAATTATTGGAGTACCTGCAGCTCAGATAAATGACTGAAAAAGATATCGGAAAACAGAGGAAGACAAGAAATCAAGAAGGCATTGCCAAGGGATAAGTGAGTGCTACTAATGTGTATCTGTTTTTTAAAATTCTTGTCCTTTGTTTTTAATCCAAGTAATTCATCATGTCAATAAAATCAATCTACTACAATGAATTTTCAATAATATCCAACACTTCACTTTATTCATAACTTAAAAAATACACTTGATCAATACGCTAATGTTGTCTTCTCGAGTTGCCAAAAGTAGGACGTCAAACTAGTTGGTCATATGAAGATTGCCAGAAGCAAAAGGTCATTACAAAACTAATGATATTAACGTGTACAAATTTAAGTCAACCAGACACTTAATTGACTTAAGGTTCTGAATATTTTCAAACAACTGGAGCATTGAAAATATAGCAAGAATGTGTAAGGATTATGTTTCTTTGAGAAGATAGCCCAGAAGGATGTCCAGCAATGCAACGACTTCTCTTATGTTCTTGCTGAAGCTTGTTATTTTACTGCATAATAGAAATTTTCTCCTCTGT
Organism: Solanum tuberosum; assembly: GCF_000226075.1. Lineage (NCBI taxonomy): Eukaryota > Viridiplantae > Streptophyta > Magnoliopsida > Solanales > Solanaceae > Solanum > Solanum tuberosum. Next base: position 1,040,427 of record NW_006239138.1, on the reverse strand, counting down.
CAGCTTTCAAATTAGTGCCTTTGTCCAACGAGTTGTCTTGCTGCGCATTATATGACCTTGAAATATTATTAAGCTCGAATATATTTACAGCTCTATTTTCGGATACTAAAGTCCTAGGAGAATAACCTTCCTCAGACCCCTCCCTTATAGGCAGTGGCACTTGAGGGGAACATAAATCACTTTCAACTTGCAGTCCTCCACACAATTCCCCGACTCCTTAATGAACATCTTGAGAGTAATGTCCTTTGCAGTAGTTCTAAGGCTTGCAACAACACTTTGAAGCAAGATTTTATCCTTGCATTGCATGACTGGTTGAGCCTCTTTCTGCGGTTGCATTCTAATTATGACATCGCTGAAAGAGTTAGGCATGACAATTCAAGTGTTGGGCTTCTGATATACCGTGAGTTTACGATATTTCTAATACATTTCACTTACAAGTTGTGTGTGTCTAGGGTTTTTTTTATATTGGTTTTTATGTGTTGTATCATGTTTTGCAGGAAAGGTGTTCAGGCGCGGAAGTTTAGAGATAGCTGAAGGAAATGCAGAAAAAGGCATTCACGGAGGTCATCTACGGACCGTAAGTCCATTCACGGTCCGTAGGTGATGACCGTAGATCAGCAGGAATGTGTTGAGGACAAATCAGGGAAATCTGACCAAGTGTGGAACCACGGTGACCATTGCCGGTTCGTATATTGATCTACGGACCGTACTGTTGATCCGTAGAGTGAGACTGCGAGGGTTCTAGTACCTGATTTTTGAAGATGCTAAGTATGGAGCGACGGAAGGGATTGACGGACCGTAGGTCGATCTACGGTCTGTGCTGGTGATCTGTCGTTTGCTTCAGAGAAGCTGATTGTTGGATGCTGAAATATTTTCTAAGTCCCGAGTGACGGAAGGGACTTACGGACCGTAGATCCATCGAAGGTCCGTAAGTCAGTCTCGTGGATCGAAGACGCGTACCTGAACAAAACTTTCCTTAATTTGTTTCCTTTTTTATTTAGGAGTTGTTTTTCTATAAATAGGGCATATAAACCTCACTTTTGGGGTTTAGGCATTATTATTCTATTCTTGCTTTGTAACTTTGGAGATTAATTTGCAACCCGAGCAATTATTGATTTCCCAAGTTCGTTTTGAAGATTTTGGCTTCGCAATTCAAGTTAATTTTTTGGGTTTGTTATTCTCTTTACGTAAGTTCATGATTTCTCCCTCTACAATTATGAATTGTGTTCTTGCTAATATGAGTAACTAAATCCACAACTAGGGTTGTGGGAACCATGATCGATTAACAAAGTATGAATAGTAAATAAGCAATTCTTGACTAGTATTTTGCATGCATTGATAATTCTTTCGTTTAGAAGTCTTTTTAACGGTGGCCAACGTTAGAACTCGCCTTGTTACTACTTGCCGGACCAAGGAGGTAATTAACAAGAAAAGAATTATCAACATAGATTTAGTGTGATACTATCTAATAGGCTAGTGTCGATTGGTGCGAAGTAATAACTAAGCCAAACATCGATTATGATATCTAATATGAGGTAA